>NW_018744614.1:0-26639 GCF_001683475.1 Chenopodium quinoa | reverse complement strand
TTTGATTCAATTAGCTTTGATGAATGCATTTGAATTTCATTTGATTCAAAAAGCTTTGTTTGAATGTGTTTGACTTTCATTTTATTCAATTAGCTTTGTAGAATGCATTAGACTTTCATTTGATTCAATTAGCTTTGTTTGAATGTGTTTAACTTTCATTTGATTCAATTAGCTTGGTTGAATGCATTTGACTTTCATTTGATTCAAAAAGCTTTGTTTAAATGTGTTTAACTTTCATTTGATTCTATAAGCTTTGTATAATGTAATAGAATTTCATTTGATTCATTAGCTGAATATGTTTGGTTTTCATTTCATTCAATGAGCCTTGTAGAATCCATTTGACTTTCATTTGATTCAATTAGCTTTGTAGAATGCATTAGACTTTCATTTGATTTAATTAGCTTTGTTTGAATGAGTTTGACTTTCATTTATTCAATTAGCTTTGTTGAATGCATTTGACTTTCATTTGATTCAAAATGCTTTGTTTGAATGTGTTTGACTTTTATTTGATTATTAGCTTTGTAGAATATATTAGAATTTCATTTGATTCAATTAGCTTTGTTTGAATACGTTTGACTTTCATTTCATTTAATTAGCTTTGTAGAATCCATTTGACTTTCATTTGATAGATTTGTTGAATGCATTTGACCTTCATTTGATTCAAAAAGCTTTGTTTGAATGAATTTGACTTATTTTAGTCATTTCGCTTTGTAGAATGCATTTGACTTTCATTTGATTCAATTAGATTTGTGGAATGCATTTGACTTTCATATGATTCAAAAGCTATGTTTGAATGTGTTTGACTTTCATTTGAATCAATTAGCTTGTTTGAATGTGTTTTACTTTCATTTGATTTAATTAGCTTTGTAGAATGCATTTGACTTTCATTTGATTCAATTAGCTTTGATGAATGCATTTGACTTTGATTTGATTCAAAAGGTTTGTTTGAATGTGTTTGACTTTTTTGATTCAATTAGAATATGTTTGCATTTCATTCAATGTTTAGAATCCATTTGACTTCAATTGATTCAATTAGCTTTGTAGAATGCATTAGACTTTCATTGATTCAATTAGCTTAGTTTGAATTTTTTGACTTTCATTTGATTCAATTAGCTTGTGGAATGCATTTGACTTTCATATGATTCAAAAATTTTTTTGAATGTGTTTGACTTTCATTTGAATCAATTAGCTTTGTTGAATGTGTTTTACTTTCATTTGATTTAATTAGCTTTGTAGAATGCATTTGACTTTCGTTTGATTCAATTAGCTTCTTTAAATTAGCTTTGATGAATGCATTTGAATTTCATTTGATTCAAAAAGCTTTGTTTGAATGTGTTTGACTTTCATTTTATTCAATTAGCTTTGTAGAATGCATTAGACTTTCATTTGATTCAATTAGCTTAGTTTGAATTTGTTTGACTTTCATTTGATTCAATTAGCTTTGTGGAATGCATTTGACTTTCATATGATTCAAAAAGCTTTGTTTGAATGTGTTTGACTTTCATTTGAATAAATTAGCTTTGTTTGAATGTGTTTTACTTTCATTTGATTTAATTAGCTTTGTTAAATGCATTTGACTTTCATTTGATCTAATTAGCTTTGATGAATGCATTTAACTTTCATTTGATTCAAAAAGCTTTGTTTGAAAGTGTTTGACTTTCATTTGATTCAATTAGCTTTGTAGAATGCATTAGACTTTCATTTGATTCAATTAGCTTTGATTGAATGTGTTTGACTTTCATTTTATTCAATTAGCTTTGTTGAATGCATTTGACTTTCATTTGATTCAAAATGCTTTGTTTGAATGTGTTTGACTTTTATTTGATTCTATTAGCTTTGTAGAATGTATTAGAATTTCATTTGATTCAATTAGCTTTGTTTGAATACGTTTGACTTTCATTTCATTTAATTAGCTTTGTAGAATCCATTTGACTTTCATTTGATAGATTTGTTGAATGCATTTGACCTTCATTTTATTAAAAAGCTTTGTTCATTTGACTTTCATTTGATTCAATGATTTGTGAATGCATTTGACTTTCATTGATGATTTTGAACTTTCATTTGAATCAATTAGCTTTGTTTGAATTGTTTTACTTTCATTTGATTTAATTAGCTTTGTAGAATGCATTAGACTTTCATTTGATTCAATTAGCTTTGATTGAATGTGTTTGACTTTCATTTTTTTCAATTAGCTTTGTTGAATGCATTTGACTTTCTTTGATTCAAAATGCTTTGTTTGAATGTGTTTGACTTTTATTTGATTCTATTAGCTTTGTAGAATGTATTAGAATTTCATTTGATTCAATTAGCTTTGTTTGAATACGTTTGACTTTCATTTCATTTAATTAGCTTTGTAGAATCCATTTGACTTTCATTTGATAGCTTTGTTGAATGCATTTGACATTTGATTCAAAAAGCTTTGTTTGAATGAATTTGACTTTTATTTTATTCATTTCGCTTTGTAGAATGCATTTGACTTCATTTGAAATTAGATTTGTGGATGCATTTGACTTTCATGATTCAAAATGCTGAATGTGTTTGACTTTCATTTGAATCAATTAGCTTTGTTTGAATGTGTTTTACTTTCATTTGATTTAATTAGCTTTGTAGAATGCATTTGACTTTCGTTTGATTCAATTAGCTTTGATGAATGCATTTGAATTTCATTTGATTCAAAAAGCTTTGTTTGAATGTGTTTGACTTTCATTTTATTCAATTAGCTTTGTAGAATGCATTAGACTTTCATTTGATTCAATTAGCTTTGATTGATGTGTTTACTTTCATTTGATTCAATTAGCTTGTTGAATGCATTTGACTTTCATTTGATTCAAAAGCTTTGTTTAAATGTGTTTAACTTTCATTTGATTCTATAAGCTTTGTATAATGTAATTTTCATTTGATTCAATTAGCTTTATTTGAATATGTTTGGTTTTCATTTCATTCAATGAGCTTGTAGAATCCATTTGACTTTCATTTGATTCAATTAGCTTTGTAAAATGCATTTGACTTTCATTTGATTTAATTAGCTTTGTTTGAATTTTCACTTTCATTTGATTCAATTAGCTTTGTAGAATTTGACTTTCATTTGATTCAATTAGCTTACTTTCATTTGATTCAATTAGCTTGAATGCATTTGACTTTCATATGATTCAAAAAGCTTTGTTTGAATGTGTTTGACTTTCATTTGAATCAATTAGCTTTGTTTGAATGTGTTTTACTTTCATTTGATTTAATTAGCTTTGTTAAATGCATTTGACTTTCATTTGATCTAATTAGCTTTGACATTTGACTTTCATTTGATTCAAAGCTTTGTTTGAATGTGTTTGACTTTCATTTGATTCAATTAGCTTTTGTAGAATGCATTAGACTTTCATTTGATTCAATTAGCTTTGATTGAATGTGTTTGACTTTCATTTTATTCAATTAGCTTTGTTGAATGCATTTGACTTTCATTTGATTCAAAATGCTTTGTTTGAATGTGTTTGACTTTTATTTGATTCTATTAGCTTTGTAGAATGTATTAGAATTTCATTTGATTCAATTAGCTTTGTTTGAATACGTTTGACTTTCATTTCATTTAATTAGCTTTGTAGAATCCATTTGACTTTCATTTGATAGCTTTGTTGAATGCATTTTCATTTGATTCAAAAAGCTTTTGTTTGAATGAATTTGACTTTTATTTTATTCATTTCGCTTTGTAGAATGCATTTGACTTTCATTTGATTCAATTAGATTTGTGGAATGCATTTGACTTTCATATGATTCAATTAGCTTTTTGAATTTTTTGACTTTCATTTGATTCAATTAGCTTTCATTTGACTTTCATATGATTCAAAAGCTTTATTTGAATGTGTTTGACTTTCATTTGAATCAATTAGCTCTTTCATTTGATTTAATTAGCTTTGTAGAATGCATTTGACTTTCGTTTGATTCAATTAGCTTTGATGAATGCATTTGACTTTCGTTTGATTCAATTAGCTTTGATGAATGCATTTGAATTTCATTTGATTCAAAAAGCTTTGTTTGAATGTGTTTGACTTTCATTTTATTCAATTAGCTTTGTAGAATGCATTAGACTTTCATTTGATTCAATTAGCTTTGATTTGATGTGTTTAACTTTCATTTGATTCAATTAGCTTGTTGAATGCATTTGACTTTCATTTGATTCAAAAAGCTTTGTTTAAATGTGTTTAACTTTCATTTGATTCTGCTTTGTATAATGTAATAGAATTTCATTTGATTCAATTAGCTTTATTTGAATATGTTTGGTTTCATTTCATTCAATGAGCCTTGTAGAATCCATTTGACTTTCATTTGATTCAATTAGCTTTGTAGAATGCATTAGACTTTCATTTGATTTGCTTTGTTTGACTTTTATTTGATTCAATTAGCTTTGTAGAAAGCATTAGACTTTCATTTGATTCAATTAGCTTAGTTTGAATTTGTTTGACTTTCATTTGATTCAATTAGCTTTGTGGAATGCATTTGACTTTCATATGATTCAAAAAGCTTTGTTTGAATGTGTTTGACTTTCATTTGAATCAATTAGCTTTGTTTGAATGTGTTTTACTTTCATTTGATTTAATTAGCTTTGTTAAATGCATTTGACTTTCATTTGATCTAATTAGCTTTGATGAATGCATTTGACTTTCATTTGATACAAAAAGCTTCGTTTGAATGTGTTTGACTTTCATTTGATTCAATTAGCTTTGTAGAATGCATTAGACTTTCATTAGATTCAATTAGCTTTGATTGAATGTGTTTGACTTTCATTTTATTCAATTAGCTTTGTTGAATGCATTTGACTTTCATTTGATTCAAAATGCTTTGTTTGAATGTGTTTGACTTTTATTTGATTCTATTAGCTTTGTAGAATGTATTAGAATTTCATTTGATTCAATTAGCTTTGTTTGAATACGTTTGACTTTCATTTCATTTTAATTAGCTTTGTAGAATCCATTTGACTTTCATTTGATAGATTTGTTGAATGCATTTGACCTTCATTTGATTCAAAAAGTTTTTGTTTGAATGAATTTGACTTTTATTTTATTCATTTCGCTTTGTAGAATGCATTTGACTTTCATTTTGATTCAATTAGATTTGTGGAATGCATTTGACTTTCATATGATTCAAAAAGCTATTGTTTGAATGTGTTTGACTTTTCATTTGAATCAATTAGTTTTGTTTGAATGTGTTTTACTTTCATTTGATTTAATTAGCTTTGTAGAATGCATTTGACTTTCATTTGATTCAATTAGCTTTGATGAATGCATTTGACTTTGATTTGATTCAAAAAGGTTTGTTTGAATGTGTTTGACTTTATTTGATTCAATTAACTTATTTGAATATGTTTGGTTTTCATTTCATTCAATGAGCCTTGTAGAATCCATTTGACTTTCATTTGATTCAATTAGCTTTGTAGAATGTATTAGACTTTCATTTGATTCAGTTAGCTTAGTTTGAATTTTTTGACTTTCATTTGATTCAATTAGCTTTGTGGAATGCATTTGACTTTCATATGATTCAAAAAGCTTTATTTGAATGTGTTTGACTTTCATTTGAATCAATTAGCTTTGTTTGAATGTGTTTACTTTCATTTGATTTAATTAGCTTTGTTAAATGCATTTTGACTTTCATTTGATCTAATTAGCTTTGATGAATGCATTTGACTTTCATTTGATTCAAAAAAGCTTTGTTTGAATGTTTTTTGACTTTCATTTGATTCAATTAGCTTTGTAAGAATGCATTAGACTTTCATTTGATTCAATTAGCTTTGATTGAATGTGTTTAACTTTCATTTTATTCAATTAGCTTTGTTGAATGCATTTGACTTTCATTTGATTCAAAATGCTTTGTTTGAATGTGTTTGACTTTCATTTGAATCAATTAGCTTTGTTTGAATGTGTTTTACTTTCTTTTGATTTAATTAGCTTTGTTAAATGCATTTGACTTTCATTTGATCTAATTAGCTTTGATGAATGCATTTGACTTTCATTTGATACAAAAAGCTTCGTTTGAATGTGTTTGACTTTCATTTGATTCAATTAGCTTTGTAGAATGCATTAGACTTTCATTAGATTCAATTAGCTTTGATAGAATGTGTTTGACTTTCATTTTTATTCAATTAGCTTTGTTGAATGCATTTGACTTTCATTTGATTCAAAATGCTTTGTTTGAATGTGTTTGACTTTTATTTGATTCTATTAGCTTTGTAGAATGTATTAGAATTTCATTTGATTCAATTAGCTTTGTTTGAATACGTTTGACTTTCATTTCATTTAATTAGCTTTGTAGAATCCATTTTGACTTTCATTTGATAGATTTGTTGAATGCATTTGACCTTCATTTGATTCAAAAAGCTTTGTTTGAATGAATTTGACTTTTATTTTATTCATTTCGCTTTGTAGAATGCATTTGACTTTCATTTGATTCAATTAGATTTGTGGAATGCATTTGACTTTCATATGATTCAAAAAGCTATGTTTGAATGTGTTTGACTTTCATTTGAATCAATTAGTTTTGTTTGAATGTGTTTTTACTTTCATTTGATTTAATTAGCTTTGTAGAATGCATTTGACTTTCATTTGATTCAATTAGCTTTGATGAATGCATTTGACTTTGATTTGATTCAAAAAGGTTTGTTTGAATGTGTTTGACTTTATTTGATTCAATTAGCTTTATTTGAATATGTTTGGTTTTCATTTCATTCAATGAGCCTTGTAGAATCCATTTGACTTTCATTTGATTCAATTAGCTTTGTAGAATGCATTAGACTTTCATTTGATTCAATTAGCTTAGTTTTGAATTTTTTGACTTTCATTTGATTCAATTAGCTTTGTGGAATGCATTTGACTTTCATATGATTCAAAAAGCTTTATTTGAATGTGTTTGACTTTCATTTGAATCAATTAGCTTTGTTTGAATGTGTTTACTTTCATTTGATTTAATTAGCTTTGTTAAATGCATTTGACTTTCATTTGATCTAATTAGCTTTGATGAATGCATTTGACTTTCATTTGATTCAAAAAGCTTTGTTTGAATGTTTTTGACTTTCATTTGATTCAATTAGCTTTGTAGAATGCATTAGACTTTCATTTGATTCAATTAGCTTTGATTGAATGTGTTTGACTTTCATTTTATTCAATTAGCTTTGTTGAATGCATTTGACTTTCATTTGATTCAAAATGCTATGTTTGAATGTGTTTAAGTTTTATTTGATTCTATTAGCTTTGTAGAATGTATTAGAATTTCATTTGATTCAATTAGCTTTGTTTGAATACGTTTGACTTTCATTTCATTTAATTAGCTTTGTCGAATCCATTTGACTTTCATTTGATAGCTTTGTTGAATGCATTTGACCTTCATTTGATTCAAAAAGCTTTGTTTGAATGAATTTGACTTTTATTTTATTCATTACGCTTTGTAGAATGCATTTGACTTTCATTTGATTCAATTAGATTTGTGGAATGCATTTGACTTTCATATGATTTCTAAAAGCTATGTTTGAATGTGTTTGACTTTCATTTGAATCAATTAGCTTTGTTTGAATGTGTTTTACTTTCATTTGATTTAATTAGCTTTTGTAGAATGCATTTGACTTTCGTTTGATTCATTTAGTTTTGATGAATGCATTTGACTTTCATTTGATTCAATTAGATTTGTGGAATGCATTTGACTTTCATATGATTCTAAAAGCTATGTTTGAATGTGTTTGACTTTCCTTTGAATCAATTAGCTTTGTTTGAATGTGTTTTACTTTCATTTGATTTAATTAGCTTTGTAGAATGCATTAGACTTTCATTTGATTCAATTAGCTTTGATTGAATGTGTTTGACTTTCATTTTATTCAATTAGCTTTGTTGAATGCATTTGACTTTCCTTTGACTCAAAATGCATTGTTTGAATGTGGTTGACTTTTATTTGATTCTATTAGCTTTGTAGAATGTATTAGAATTTCATTTGATTCAATTAGCTTTGTTTGAATACGTTTGACTTTCATTTCATTTAATTAGCTTGTAGAATCCATTTGACTTTCATTTGATAGCTTTGTTGAATGCATTTGACCTTCATTTGATTCAAAAAGCTTTGTTTGAATGAATTTGACTTTTATTTTATTCATTTCGCTTTGTAGAATGCATTTGACTTGCATTTGACTCAATTAGATTTGTGGGATGCATTTGACTTTCATACGATTCAAAATGCTATGTTTGAATGTGTTTGACTTTCATTTGAATCAATTAGCTTTGTTTGAATGTGTTTTACTTTCATTTGATTTAATTAGCTTTGTAGAATGCATTTGACTTTCGTTTGATTCAATTAGCTTTGATGAATGCACTTGAATTTCATTTGATTCAAAAAGCTTTGTTTGAATGTGTTTGACTTTCATTTTATTCAATTAGCTTTGTAGAATGCATTAGACTTTCATTTGATTCAATTAGCTTTGATTGTATGTGTTTCACTTTCATTTGATTCAATTAGCTTGGTTGAATGCATTTGACTTTCATTTGATTCAAAAAGCTTTGTTTAAATGTGTTTAACTTTCATTTGATTCTATAAGCTTTGTATAATGTAATAGAATTTCATTTGATTCAATTAGCTTTATTTGAATATGTTTGGTTTTCATTTCATTCAATGAGCCTTGTAGAATCCATTTGACTTTCATTTGATTCAATTAGCTTTGTAGAATGCATTAGACTTTCATTTGATTTAATTAGCTTTGTTTGAATGAGTTTGACTTTCATTTTATTCAATTAGCTTTGTTGAATGCATTTGACTTTCATTTGATTCAAAATGCTTTGTTTGAATGTGTTTGACTTTTATTTGATTTTATTAGCTTTGTAGAATATATTAGAATTTCATTTGATTCAATAAGCTTTGTTTAAATACGTTTGACTTTCATTTCATTTAATTAGCTTTGTAGAATCCATTTGACTTTCATTTGATAGATTTGTTGAATGCATTTGACCTTCATTTGATTCAAAAAGCTTTGTTTGAATGAATTTGACTTATATTTTATTCATTTCGCTTTGTAGAATGCATTTGACTTTCATTTGATTCAATTAGATTTGTGGAATGCATTTGACTTTCATATGATTCAAAAAGCTATGTTTGAATGTGTTTGACTTTCATTTGAATCAATTAGCTATGTTTGAATGTGTTTTACTTTCATTTGATTTAATTAGCTTTGTAGAATGCATTTGACTTTCATTTGATTCAATTAGCTTTGATGAATGCATTTGACTTTCATTTGATTCAAAAAGGTTTGTTTGAATGTGTTTGACTTTATTTGATTCAATTAGCTTTATTTGAATATGTTTGGTTTTCATTTCATTCAATGGACTTGTAGAATCCATTTGACTTACATTTGATTCAATTAGCTTTGTAGAATGCATTAGACTTTCATTTGATTCAATTAGCTTAGTTTGAATTTTTTGACTTGCATTTGATTCAATTAGCTTTGTGGAATGCATTTGACTTTCATATGATTCAAAAAGCTTTATTTGAATGTGTTTGACTTTCATTTGAATCAATTAGCTTTGTTTGAATGTGTTTACTTTCATTTGATTTAATTAGGTTTGTTAAATGCATTTGACTTTCATTTGATCTAATTAGCTTTGATGAATGCATTTGACTTTCATTTGATTCAAAAAGCTTTGTTTGAATGTTTTTGACTTTCATTTGATTCAATTAGCTTTGTAGAATGCATTAGACTTTCATTTAATTTAATTAGCTTTGATTGAATGTGTTTGACTTTCATTTTATTCATTTAGCTTTGTTGAATGCATTTGACTTTCATTTGATTCAAAATGCTTTGTTTGAATGTGTTTAAGTTTTATTTGATTCTATTAGCTTTGTAGAATGTATTAGAATTTCATTTGATTCAATTAGCTTTCTTTGAATACGTTTAACTTTCATTTCATTTAATTAGCTTTGTAGAATCCATTTGACTTTCATTTGATAGCTTTGTTGAATGCATTTTACCTTCATTTGATTCAAAAAGCTTTGTTTGAATGAATTTGACTTTTATTTTATTTATTACGCTTTGTAGAATGCATTTGACTTTCATTTGATTCAATTAGATTTGTGGAATGCATTTGACTTTCATATGATTCTAAAAGCTATGTTTGAATGTGTTTGACTTTCATTTGAATCAATTAGCTTTGTTTGAATGTGTTTTACTTTCATTTGATTTAATTAGCTTTGTAGAATGCATTTGACTTTCGTTTGATTCAATTAGTTTTGATGAATGCATTTGAATTTCATTTGATTCAAAAAGCTTTTTTTGAATGTGTTTGACTTTCATTTTATTCAATTAGCTTTGTAGAATGCATTAGACTTCTATTTGATTCAATTAGCTTTGTTTGAATGTGTTTAACTTTCATTTGATTCAATTAGCTTTGTAGAATGCATTAGACTTTCATTTGATTCAATTAGCTTTGATTGAATGTGTTTGACTTTCATTTTATTCAATTAGCTTTTTTGAATGCATTTGACTTTCATTTGATTCTAAATGCTTTGTTTGAATGTGGTTGACTTTTATTTGATTCTATTATCTTTGTAGAATGTATTAGAATTTCATTTGATTCAATTAGCTTTGTTTAAATACGTTTGACTTTCATTTCATTTAATTAGCTTTGTAGAATCCATTTGACCTTCATTTGATTCAAAAAGCTTTGTTTGAATGAATTTGACTTTTATTTTATTCATTTCGCTTTGTAGAATGCATTTGACTTTCATTTGATTCAATTAGATTTGTGGAATGCATTTGACTTTCATATGATTCTAAAAGCTATGTTTGAATGTGTTTGACTTTTATTTGAATCAATTAGCTTTGTTTGAATGTGTTTTACTTTCATTTGATTCAATTAGCTTTGTGGAATGCATTTGACTTTCATATGATTCAAAAAGCTTTGTTTGAATGTGTTTTGATGTGGATTTAAACCCCTTAACTTAATAAAGAATCTAAAATCACACAAGTAACACAAGTCCTTCGAATTTCCTAAGAAAATCGAACAACTTAAGAATAACGAACCGGATATGACTTTGAAAACGACCACTCCTGGAACGAATTCAACGCCTCTCAAATTACCTAGACCACTCCTGGAACTAAGTACTTTGATGAACAAAACTTAGACTACTCCTAGAACTAAGAATTGAACGTTCTAATTATCAAAACAACTCCTTGAATTGAAAACTAGCAAAAGAATTTGTAAGCAATTAAGCAAAACAAACAATAAACTTGTATTGAATTTTCTGGTTTTGGTTGTGTATTCCAAGCCACGAAAAATCCCTTATTTATAGCCTAAACTAACTATTCCTAAGTCTATTCGAACTAGGAAAAAAAAAACCCTAGCCTTGATCCCCAAGTATCCTAGATAGAATAGGAGAACCAATTCTAATGGAACTAGGAAACTAGTAATAAGACTAGTTCTAATTAAACTAAAACTTCTTAAAACAATTCCTAATTGACTTAGAAATTATTTTAAACTAAAATAACAGAAATTAAGAAGATTCCTAATTGCTTAAACCAAGAAAAACCCTTTCAAGTGAAAGGTAAAAACTTGCAAGCAAAAACTCTAGAAAAAACTAAGTATGGAAAATCTTTCTTTTCGTACTGCCGCCGAACCACCGTCTCACGCGCCGCCATCATCGACACGCGCCCCACCGCCGTGTAGCTGGACTCAGGCCGGAGCTAGGGAGCCGGCGCGTGGCACCCAGATCGGCGCGTCGCCGCCGCTGCCGTCGTCGGAACCCAACTGGACCTTGACTTCTTCTTCAATGGCTGCGCAAGTTAACCATTCTTGATTCTTTACTCCAAGCTCAAACCCTATTGGCCTTAAAACCAATATGATTGGCTCTTCAAAAGAATTTCCCTCTTGATCCACATCATTCTCCCCCTCTTCAAAAGAATTTGTCCTCAAATTCGCATCATCCATGTAAGGAGAACAATTCCATGAAACCATCCAAATTCGACGAATACAAGCCAAAAGAACTATTACATCAACGCTAGCAATTTTAAGCAATGTAACAACATCACCACGAGCAAGGCAATATTTTAGAAACAACCAATTCTCAATTTGGTCCTTGGTCTTCGAAGTTGACCATAAGAACACTTTAGGCTTCATGATATTTTTCTCATGTATGACTAACAATTTCTTCTCTTTATGCATGCCTAATGAATCCACCACTTCTAAAGAAACCATTAAATTATTATCTTGATTCACGAATGGCTCCTCAATAGTATCAAAAACCTTTTCCGACACCACCATTGGTAGATCATTATGAATAATCTGATCTTGAACAACGTCACACACAATTGGAACATCAATTGTTTCACTCACCTTTTCTTCGAGCTCTTTAGCACCTACATGTTCCTCTTCCTTATCCTTTTGACAATCTTCCTCCATCTCTTTAACTTTAACGCGGCATGGAATAATAGTTAAAGGAATAAGTTTGAACCTCTTGTTTCCCACCTTGACCGAATATGTGTTGGCCACACCATCATGTTTAACATGTCGATCAAATTGCCATGGTCTTCCTAAAAGAACGTGACAAGCACTCATAGGAATCACATCGCACCATAATTCTTCCTTGTAATTGCCAATGGAGAAATTCACCAAAGCTTGTTGTTCTACATGAAAACCCATAGAATTATCTAGCCAACCCAACTTATATGGTTTTTCATGATCTCTTGTAGGAAGTTGGAGTTTAGTAACCATCTCTGTAGACGCTACATTGGTACACGAACCACTATCAATGATCACCCTACAAGTTCTATCAACAACTTTGCATCGAGTATGAAACAAACTATCTTGTTGACCTTGAAAAATAATTTCTTCATGTAAATTCAGTCGCTCCATAAGCATATGTTTGTTACCAAAGCCAAAATCTACGTTATCATCTTCATGTTTTTTCTTCTTTTTATGACCTTGAAGTAACTTTGCAAATTCATCCATAGATTTGCTCAAAGCTTCCTCCATAATTATAAGACAAAAACAGACTTAAAAGACCCCAAAACACACAGGAATAACCCTCAAAAATCGCAACACAACTTGGAAGAAAATCGCACACAAAGAGCAGTAAGTATTAAATCGGACCAAAACTGACACAGTTGCGGAAAACAGTCCAGTTTAATAGCACACGAACTCGAAAAATTCCGAAATTTCACAGGCAGAAAGTAGACAAAATTTCACCCAAAATCAAAAAAAGAATCACCTGAAAAGACCTTGTAACGAAGGAGAACGAGCCTTCTGAAGTTGACAGAAAAACTGGTTATCCGAGAACAAGTGCGATTTGATGAACGAATTGTTGAACGATCAAAACCCCTGAAATCTGATACCAATTTGATGTGGTATCACACAAGCTCTGATACCAATTTGATGTGGATTTAAACCCCTTAACTTAATAAAGAATCTAAAATCACACAAGTAACACAAGTCCTTCGAATTTCCTAAGAAAATCGAACAACTTAAGAATAACGAACCGGATATGACTTTGAAAACGACCACTCCTGGAACGAATTCAACGCCTCTCAAATTACCTAGACCACTCCTGGAACTAAGTACTTTGATGAACAAAACTTAGACTACTCCTAGAACTAAGAATTGAACGTTCTAATTATCAAAACAACTCCTTGAATTGAAAACTAGCAAAAGAATTTGTAAGCAATTAAGCAAAACAAACAATAAACTTGTATTGAATTTTCTGGTTTTGGTTGTGTATTCCAAGCCACGAAAAATCCCTTATTTATAGCCTAAACTAACTATTCCTAAGTCTATTCGAACTAGGAAAAAAAAACCCTAGCCTTGATCCCCAAGTATCCTAGATAGAATAGGAGAACCAATTCTAATGGAACTAGGAAACTAGTAATAAGACTAGTTCTAATTAAACTAAAACTTCTTAAAACAATTCCTAATTGACTTAGAAATTATTTTAAACTAAAATAACAGAAATTAAGAAGATTCCTAATTGCTTAAACCAAGAAAAAACCCTTTCAAGTGAAAGGTAAAAACTTGCAAGCAAAAACTCTAGAAAAAACTAAGTATGGAAAATCTTTCTTTTCGTACTGCCGCCGAACCACCGTCTCACGCGCCGCCATCATCGACACGCGCCCCACCGCCGTGTAGCTGGACTCAGGCCGGAGCTAGGGAGCCGGCGCGTGGCACCCAGATCGGCGCGTCGCCGCCGCTGCCGTCGTCGGAACCCAACTGGACCTTGACTTCTTCTTCAATGGCTGCGCAAGTTAACCATTCTTGATTCTTTACTCCAAGCTCAAACCCTATTGGCCTTAAAACCAATATGATTGGCTCTTCAAAAGAATTTCCCTCTTGATCCACATCATGTTTGAATTTCATTTGATTCAAAAAGCTTTGTTTGAATGTGTTTGACTTTCATTTTATTCAATTAGCTTTGTAGATTGCATTAGACTTTCATTTGATTCAATTAGCTTTGTTTGAATGTGTTTAACTTTCATTTGATTCAATTAGCTTGGTTGAATGCATTTGACTTTCGTTTGATTCAAAAAGCTTTGTTTAAATGTGTTTAACTTTCATTTGATTCTATAAGCTTTGTATAATGTAATAGAATTTCATTTGATTCAATTAGCTTTATTTGAATATGTTTGGTTTTCATTTCATTAAATGAGCCTTGTAGAATCCATTTGACTTTCATTTGATTCAATTAGCTTTGTAGAATGCATTAGACTTTCATTTGATTTAATTAGCTTTGTTTGAATGAGTTTGACTTTCATTTTATTCAATTAGCTTTGTTGAATGCATTTGACTTTCATTTGATTCAAAATGCTTTGTTTGAATGTGTTTGACTTTTATTTGATTTTATTAGCTTTGTAGAATATATTAGAATTTCATTTGATTCAATTAGCTTTGTTTAAATACGTTTGACTTTCATTTCATTTAATTAGCTTTGTAGAATCCATTTGACTTTCATTTGATAGATTTGTTGAATGCATTTGACCTTCATTTGATTCAAAAAGCTTTGTTTGAATGAATTTGACTTATATTTTATTCATTTCGCTTTGTAGAATGCATTTGACTTTCATTTGATTCAATTAGATTTGTGGAATGCATTTGACTTTCATATGATTCAAAAAGCTATGTTTGAATGTGTTTGACTTTCATTTGAATCAATTAGCTATGTTTGAATGTGTTTTACTTTCATTTGATTTAATTAGCTTTGTAGAATGCATTTGACTTTCATTTAATTCAATTAGCTTTGATGAATGCATTTGACTTTCATTTGATTCAAAAAGGTTTGTTTGAATGTGTTTGACTTTATTTGATTCAATTAGCTTTATTTGAATATGTTTGGTTTTCATTTCATTCAATGAACTTGTAGAATCCATTTGACTTACATTTGATTCAATTAGCTTTGTAGAATGCATTAGACTTTCATTTGATTCAATTAGCTTAGTTTGAATTTTTTGACTTGCATTTGATTCAATTAGCTTTGTGGAATGCATTTGACTTTCATATGATTCAAAAAGCTTTATTTGAATGTGTTTGACTTTCATTTGAATCAATTAGCTTTGTTTGAATGTGTTTACTTTCATTTGATTTAATTAGGTTTGTTAAATGCATTTGACTTTCATTTGATCTAATTAGCTTTGATGAATGCATTTGACTTTCATTTGATTCAAAAAGCTTTGTTTGAATGTTTTTGACTTTCATTTGATTCAATTAGCTTTGTAGAATGCATTAGACTTTCATTTAATTTAATTAGCTTTGATTGAATGTGTTTGACTTTCATTTTATTCATTTAGCTTTGTTGAATGCATTTGACTTTCATTTGATTCAAAATGCTTTGTTTGAATGTGTTTAAGTTTTATTTGATTCTATTAGCTTTGTAGAATGTATTAGAATTTCATTTGATTCAATTAGCTTTCTTTGAATACGTTTAACTTTCATTTCATTTAATTAGCTTTGTAGAATCCATTTGACTTTCATTTGATAGCTTTGTTGAATGCATTTTACCTTCATTTGATTCAAAAAGCTTTGTTTGAATGAATTTGACTTTTATTTTATTTATTACGCTTTGTAGAATGCATTTGACTTTCATTTGATTCAATTAGATTTGTGGAATGCATTTGACTTTCATATGATTCTAAAAGCTATGTTTGAATGTGTTTGACTTTCATTTGAATCAATTAGCTTTGTTTGAATGTGTTTTACTTTCATTTGATTTAATTAGCTTTGTAGAATGCATTTGACTTTCGTTTGATTCAATTAGTTTTGATGAATGCATTTGAATTTCATTTGATTCAAAAAGCTTTTTTTGAATGTGTTTGACTTTCATTTTATTCAATTAGCTTTGTAGAATGCATTAGACTTCTATTTGATTCAATTAGCTTTGTTTGAATGTGTTTAACTTTCATTTGATTCAATTAGCTTTGTAGAATGCATTAGACTTTCATTTGATTCAATTAGCTTTGATTGAATGTGTTTGACTTTCATTTTATTCAATTAGCTTTTTTGAATGCATTTGACTTTCATTTGATTCAAAATGCTTTGTTTGAATGTGGTTGACTTTTATTTGATTCTATTAGCTTTGTAGAATGTATTAGAATTTCATTTGATTCAATTAGCTTTGTTTGAATACGTTTGACTTTCATTTCATTTAATTAGCTTTGTAGAATCCATTTGACCTTCATTTGATTCAAAAAGCTTTGTTTGAATGAATTTGACTTTTATTTTATTCATTTCGCTTTGTAGAATGCATTTGACTTTCATTTGATTCAATTAGATTTGTGGAATGCATTTGACTTTCATATGATTCTAAAAGCTATGTTTGAATGTGTTTGACTTTCATTTGAATCAATTAGCTTTGTTTGAATGTGTTTTACTTTCATTTGATTCAATTAGCTTTGTGGAATGCATTTGACTTTCATATGATTCAAAAAGCTTTGTTTGAATGTGTTTGAATTTCATTTGATTCAAAAAGCTTTGTTTGAATGTGTTTGACTTTCATTTTATTCAATTAGCTTTGTAGATTGCATTAGACTTTCATTTGATTCAATTAGCTTTGTTTGAATGTGTTTAACTTTCATTTGATTCAATTAGCTTGGTTGAATGCATTTGACTTTCATTTGATTCAAAAAGCTTTGTTTAAATGTGTTTAACTTTCATTTGATTCTATAAGCTTTGTATAATGTAATAGAATTTCATTTGATTCAATTAGCTTTATTTGAATATGTTTGGTTTTCATTTCATTAAATGAGCCTTGTAGAATCCATTTGACTTTCATTTGATTCAATTAGCTTTGTAGAATGCATTAGACTTTCATTTGATTTAATTAGCTTTGTTTGAATGAGTTTGACTTTCATTTTATTCAATTAGCTTTGTTGAATGCATTTGACTTTCATTTGATTCAAAATGCTTTGTTTGAATGTGTTTGACTTTTATTTGATTTTATTAGCTTTGTAGAATATATTAGAATTTCATTTGATTCAATTAGCTTTGTTTAAATACGTTTGACTTTCATTTCATTTAATTAGCTTTGTAGAATCCATTTGACTTTCATTTGATAGATTTGTTGAATGCATTTGACCTTCATTTGATTCAAAAAGCTTTGTTTGAATGAATTTGACTTATATTTTATTCATTTCGCTTTGTAGAATGCATTTGACTTTCATTTGATTCAATTAGATTTGTGGAATGCATTTGACTTTCATATGATTCAAAAAGCTATGTTTGAATGTGTTTGACTTTCATTTGAATCAATTAGCTATGTTTGAATGTGTTTTACTTTCATTTGATTTAATTAGCTTTGTAGAATGCATTTGACTTTCATTTGATTCAATTAGCTTTGATGAATGCATTTGACTTTCATTTGATTCAAAAAGGTTTGTTTGAATGTGTTTGACTTTATTTGATTCAATTAGCTTTATTTGAATATGTTTGGTTTTCATTTCATTCAATGAACTTGTAGAATCCATTTGACTTTCATTTGATTCAATTAGCTTTGTAGAATGCATTAGACTTTCATTTGATTCAATTAGCTTAGTTTGAATTTTTTGACTTGCATTTGATTCAATTAGCTTTGTGGAATGCATTTGACTTTCATATGATTCAAAAAGCTTTATTTGAATGTGTTTGACTTTCATTTGAATCAATTAGCTTTGTTTGAATGTGTTTACTTTCATTTGATTTAATTAGCTTTGTTAAATGCATTTGACTTTCATTTGATCTAATTAGCTTTGATGAATGCATTTGACTTTCATTTGATTCAAAAAGCTTTGTTTGAATGTTTTTGACTTTCATTTGATTCAATTAGCTTTGTAGAATGCATTAGACTTTCATTTAATTCAATTAGCTTTGATTGAATGTGTTTGACTTTCATTTTATTCAATTAGCTTTGTTGAATGCATTTGACTTTCATTTGATTCAAAATGCTTTGTTTGAATGTGTTTAAGTTTTATTTGATTCTATTAGCTTTGTAGAATGTATTAGAATTTCATTTGATTCAATTAGCTTTTTTTGAATACGTTTGACTTTCATTTCATTTAATTAGCTTTGTAGAATCCATTTGACTTTCATTTGATAGCTTTGTTGAATGCATTTGACCTTCATTTGATTCAAAAAGCTTTGTTTGAATGAATTTGACTTTTATTTTATTTATTACGCTTTGTAGAATGCATTTGACTTTCATTTGATTCAATTAGATTTGTGGAATGCATTTGACTTTCATATGATTCTAAAAGCTATGTTTGAATGTGTTTGACTTTCATTTGAATCAATTAGCTTTGTTTGAATGTGTTTTACTTTCATTTGATTTAATTAGCTTTGTAGAATGCATTTGACTTTCGTTTGATTCAATTAGTTTTGATGAATGCATTTGAATTTCATTTGATTCAAAAAGCTTTTTTTGAATGTGTTTGACTTTCATTTTATTCAATTAGCTTTGTAGAATGCATTAGACTTCTATTTGATTCAATTAGCTTTGTTTGAATGTGTTTAACTTTCATTTGATTCAATTAGCTTTGTAGAATGCATTAGACTTTCATTTGATTCAATTAGCTTTGATTGAATATGTTTGACTTTCATTTTATTCAATTAGCTTTTTTGAATGCATTTGACTTTCATTTGATTCAAAATGCTTTGTTTGAATGTGGTTGACTTTTATTTGATTCTATTAGCTTTGTAGAATGTATTAGAATTTCATTTGATTCAATTAGCTTTGTTTGAATACGTTTGACTTTCATTTCATTTAATTAGCTTTGTAGAATCCATTTGACCTTCATTTGATTCAAAAAGCTTTGTTTGAATGAATTTGACTTTTATTTTATTCATTTCGCTTTGTAGAATGCATTTGACTTTCATTTGATTCAATTAGATTTGTGGAATGCATTTGACTTTCATATGATTCTAAAAGCTATGTTTGAATGTGTTTGACTTTCATTTGAATCAATTAGCTTTGTTTGAATGTGTTTTACTTTCATTTGATTTAATTAGCTTTGTAGAATGCATTTGACTTTCGTTTGATTCAATTAGCTTTGATGAATGCATTTGAATTTCATTAGATTCAAAAAGCTTTGTTTGAATGTGTTTGACTTTCATTTTATTCAATTAGCTTTGTAGAATGCATTAGACTTTCATTTGATTCAATTAGCTTTGTTTGAATGTGTTTAACTTTCATTTGATTCAATTAGCTTGGTTGAATGCATTTGACTTTCATTTGATTCAAAAAGCTTTGTTTAAATGTGTTTAACTTTCATTTGATTCTATAAGCTTTGTATAATGTAATAGAATTTCATTTGATTCAATTAGCTTTATTTGAATATGTTTGGTTTTCATTTCATTCAATGAGCCTTGTAGAATCCATTTGACTTTCATTTGATTCAATTAGCTTTGTAGAATGCATTAGACTTTCATTTGATTTAATTAGCTTTGTTTGAATGAGTTTGACTTTCATTTGATTCAATTAGCTTTGTTGAATGCATTTGACTTTCATATGATTCAAAAAGCTTTGTTTGAATGTGTTTGACTTTTATTTGATTCAATTATTTTTGTAGAATGCATTAGACTTTCATTTGATTCAATTAGATTTGTTTGAATGTGTTTGACTTTCATTTTATTCAATTAGCTTTTTAAAAATGCATTTGACTTTCATTTGATTCAATTAGCTTTTTAAAAATGCATTTGACTTTCATTTGATCCAATCAGCTTTGTTGAATTCATTTGACTTTCATTTGATTCAAAAATCTTTGTTTGAATCTGTTTGACTTTCATTTGATTCAAAACGTTTTGTTTGAATGTGTTTGACTTTCTTTTGATTTAATTAGCTTTGTAGAATGCATTAGACTTTAATTTGATTTAATTAGCTTTGTTTGCATGTGTTTGACTTTCAATTGATTCAATTAGCTTTGTTTGAATGCTTTTCACTTAAAATTGATTCAATAAACTTTGTAGAATGCCTTTGACTTTCATTTAATTCAATTAGCTTTGTGGAATGCATTTGACTTTCATATGATTCAAAAAGCTTTGTTTGAATGTGTTTGACTTTTATTTGAATCAATTAGCTTTGTTTGAATGTGTTTTACTTTCATTTGATTTAATTAGCTTTGTAGAATGCATTTGACTTTCATTTGATTCAATTAGCTTTGATGAATGCATTTGACTTTCATTTGATTCAAAAAGGTTTGTTTGAATGTGTTTGACTTTATTTGATTCAATTAGCTTTGTAGAAAGCATTAGACTTTCATTTGATTCAATTAGCTTAGTTTGAATTTGTTTGACATTCATTTGATTCAATTAGCTTTGTGGAATGCATTTGAATTTCATATGATTAAAAAAGCTTTGTTTGAATGTGTTTGACTTTCATTTGAATCAATTAGCTTTGTTTGAATGTGTTTTACTTTCATTTGATTTAATTAGCTTTGTTAAATGCATTTGACTTTCATTTGATCTAATTAGCTTTGATGAATGCATTTGACTTTCATTTGATTCAAAAAGCTTTGTTTGAATGTGTTTGACTTTCATTTGATTCAATTAGCTTTGTAGAATGCATTAGACTTTCATTTGATTCAATTAGCTTTGATTGAATGTGTTTGACTTTAATTTTATTCAATTAGCTTTGTTGAATGCATTTGACTTTCATTTGATTCAAAATGCTTTGTTTGAATGTGTTTGACTTTCATTTTATTCAATTAGCTTTGTTGAATACGTTTGACTTTCATTTCATTTAATTAGCTTTGTAGAATCCATTAGACTTTCATTTGATAGCTTTGTTGAATGCATTTGACCTTCATTTGATTCAAAAAGCTTTGGTTGAATGTAATTTACTTTTATTTTATTCATTTCGCTTTGTAAAATGCATTTGACTATCATTTGATTCAATTACATTTGTGGAATGCATTTGACTTTCATATGATTCTAAAAGCTATGTTTGAATGTGTTTGACTTTTATTTGAATCAATTAGCTTTGTATGAATGTGTTTTACTTTCATTTGATTTAATTAGCTTTGTAGAATGCATTTGACTTTCGTTTGATTCAATTAGCTTTGATGAATGCATTTGAATTTCATTAGATTCAAAAAGCTTTGTTTGAATGTGTTTGACTTTCATTTTATTCAATTAGCTTTGTAGAATGCATTAGACTTTCATTAGATTCAATTAGCTTTGTTTGAATGTGTTTAACTTTCATTTGATTCAATTAGCTTGGTTGAATGCTTTTGACTTTCATTTGATTCAAAAAGCTTTGTTTAAATGCGTTTAACTTTCATTTGATTCTATAAGCTTTGTATAATGTAATATAATTTCATTTGATTCAATTAGCTTTATTTGAATATGTTTGGTTTTCATTTCATTCAATGAGCCTTGTAGAATCCATTTGACTGTCATTTGATTCAATTAGCTTTGTAGAATGCATTAGACTTTCATTTGATTTAATTAGCTTTGTTTGAATGAGTTTGACTTTCATTTGATTCAATTAGCTTTGTAGAATGCATTTAACTTTCATTTGATTCAATTAGCTTTGTTGAATGCATTTGACATTCATATGATTCAAAAAGCTTTGTTTGAATGTGTTTGACTTTTATTTGATTCAATTAGTTTTGTAGAATGCATTAGACTTTCATTTGATTCAGTTAGATTTGTTTGAATGTGTTTGACTTTCATTTTATTCAATTAGCTTTTTAAAAATGCATTTGACTTTCATTTGATTCAATTATCTTTTTAAAAATGCATTTGACTTTCAATTGATCCAATCAGCTTTGTTGAATGCATTTGACTTTCTTTTGATTCAAAAAGCTTTGTTTGAATCTGTTTGACTTTCATTTGATTCAAAACGTTTTGTTTGAAAGTGTGTTTGACTTTCTTTTGATTTAATTAGCTTTGTAGAATGCATTAGACTTTAATTTGATTTAATTAGCTTTGTTTGTATGTGTTTGACTTTCAATTGATTCAATTAGCATTGTTTGAATGCTTTTCACTTTCAATTGATTCAATAAACTTTGTAGAATGCCTTTGACTTTCATTTAATTCAATTAGCTTTGTGGAATGCATTTGACTTTCATATGATTCAAAAAGCTTTGTTTGAATGTGTTTGACTTTCATTTGAATCAATTAGCTTGGTTGAATGCATTTGACTTTCATTTGATTCAAAAAGCTTTGTTTAAATGTGTTTAACTTTCATTTGATTCTGTAAGCTTTGTATAATGTAATAGAATTTCATTTGATTCAATTAGCTTTATTTGAATATGTTTGGTTTTCATTTCATTCAATGAGCCATGTAGAATCCATTTGACTTTCATTTGATTCAATTAGCTTTGTAGAATGCATTAGACTTTCATTTGATTTAATTAGCTTTGTTTGAATGTGTTTGACTTTTATTTGATTCAATTAGCTTTGTAGAATGCATTTAACTTTCATTTGATTCAATTAGCTTTGTTGAATGCATTTGACTTTCATATGATTCAAAAGCTTTGTTTGAATGTGTTTGACTTTTTATTGATTCAATTAGTTTTGTAGAATGCATTAGACTTTCATTTGATTCAATTAGATTTGTTTGAATGTGTTTGACTTTCATTTGATTCAATTAGCTTTTTAAAAATGCATTTGACTTTCATTTGATTCAATTAGCTTTTTAAAAATGCATTTGACTTTAATTTGATTCAATCAGCATTGTTGAATACATTTGACTTTCATTTGATTCAAAAAGCTTTGTTTGAATTTGAATGACTTTCATTTGATTCAATTAGCTTTGTTTAATGCATTTGACTATGATTGAAAAAGCTTTGTTTGAATGTGTTTGACTTTCTATTTATTTAATTAGCTTTTTTTTTATTGTGTTTGACTTTCATGAGATTCATTTAGCTTGTAGAATGCATTTGACTTTCTTTTCGTACAAATAGCTTTGTTTGAATTTGTATGATTTTCATTTGATTCAATTATCTTTGTGAAATGCATTTGACTTTCATATGATTCAAAAAGCTTTGTTTGAATGTATTTGACTTTCATTTGAATCAATTAGCTTTGTTTGAATGTGTTATACTTTCATTTGATTTAATTAGCTTTGTTAAATGCATTTGACTTTTATTTGATTCCATTAGCTTTGATTGAATGTGTTTGACTTTCATTTTATTTAATTAGCTTTATTGAATGCATTAGACTTTCATTTGATTCAATTAGGTTTGTTTGAATGTGTTTTAACTTTCATTTGATTCAATTAGCTTGGTTGAATGCATTTGACTTTCATTTGATTCAAAAAGCTTTGTTTGAATTTGTATGACTTTAATTTGATTCAATTAGCTTTGTTGAATGCATTTGACTATGATTGAAAAAGCTTTGTTTGAATGTGTTTGACTTTCTATTCATTTAATTAGCTTTTTTTTATTTTGTTTGACTTTCATGAGATTCATTTAGCTTTGTAGAATGCATTTGACTTTCTATTCGTACAAATAGCTTTGTTTGAATTTGTATGACTTTCATTTGATTCAATTATCTTTGTGGAATGCATTTGACTTTCATATGATTCAAAAAGCTTTGTTTGAATGTGTTTGACTTTCATTTGAATCAATTAGCTTTGTTTGAATGTGTTTGACTTTCATTTGATTCAATTAGCTTTGTTGAATGCATTAGACTTTCATTTGATTCAATTAGCTTTGATTGAATGTGTTTGACTTTCATTTTATTTAATTAGCTTTGTTGAATGTGTTAGACTTTCATTTGATTCAATTAGCTTTGTTTGAATGTGTTTAACTTTCATTCGATTCAATTAGCTTGGTTGAATGCATTTGACTTTCATTTGATTCAAAAAGCTTTGTTTGAATGTGTTTGACTTTCATTTGATTCAATTAGCTTTGTAGAATGCATTAGACTTTCATTTGATTCAATTAGCTTCGATTGAGTGTGTTTGACTTTCATTTTATTCAATTAGCTTTGTTGAATGCATTTGACTTTCATTTGATTCAAAATGCTTTGTTTGAATGTGTTTGAATTTTATTTGATTCTATTAGCTTTGTAGATTGTATTAGTATTTCATTTGATTCAATTAGCTTTGTTTGAATACGTTTGACTTTCATTTTATTTAATTAGCTTTGTAGAATCCATTTAACTTTCATTTGATTCAAAAAGCTTCGTTTGAATGTGTTTGACTTTCATTGGATTCAATTAGCTTTGTAGAATGCATTAGACTTTCATTTGATTCAATTAGCTTTGATTAAATGTGTTTGACTTTCATTTTATTCAATTAGCTTTGTTGAATGCATTTGACTTTCATTTGATTCAAAAAGCTTTGTTTGAATTTGTATGACTTTCATTTGATTCAATTAGCTTTGTTGAATGCATTTGACTATGATTAAAAAGCTTTGTTTAATTGTGTTTGACTTTCTATTCATTTAATTAGCTTTTTTTTTATTTTGTTTGACTTTCATGAGATTCATTTAGCTTTGTAGAATGCATTTGACTTTCTTTTCGTACAAATAGCTTTGTTTGAATTTGTATGACTTTCATTTGATTCAATTATCTTTGTGGAATGCATTTGACTTTCATATGATTCAAAAAGCTTTGTTTGAATGTGTTTGACTTTCATTTGAATCAATTAGCTTTGTTTGAATGTGTTTGACTTTCATTTGATTCAATTAGCTTGTTGAATGCATTAGACTTTCATTTGATTCAATTAGCTTTGATTGAATGTGTTTGACTTTCATTTTATTTAATTAGCTTTGTTTAATGCGTTAGACTTTCATTTGATTCAATTAGCTTTGTTTGAATGTGTTTAACTTTCATTTGTTCAATTAGCTTGGTTGAATGCATTTGACTTTCATTTGATTCAAAAAGGTTTGTTTGAATGTGTTTGACTTTATTTGATTCAATTAGCTTTGTAGAATGCGTTAGACTTTCATTTGATTCAATTAGCTTCGATTGAGTGTGTTTGACTTTCATTTTATTCAAGTAGCTTTGTTAATGCATTTGACTTTCATTTGATTCAAAATGCTTTGTTTGAATGTGTTTGACTTTTATTTGATTCTATTAGCTTTGTAGAATGTATTAGAATTTCATTTGATTCAATTAGCTTTGTTTGAATACGTTTGACTTTCATTTCATTTAATTAGCTTTGTAGAATCCATTTAACTTTCATTTGATTCAAAAAGCTTCGTTTGAATGTGTTTGACTTTCAATAGATTCAATTAGCTTTGTAGAATGCATTAGACTTTCATTTGATTCAATTAGCTTTGATTGAATGTGTTTGACTTTCATTTTATTCAATTAGCTTTGTTGATTGCATTTGACTTTCATTTGATTCAAAATGCTTTGTTTGAATGTGTTTGACTTTTATTTGATTCTATTAGCTTTGTAGAATGTATTAGAATTTCATTTGATTCAATTAGCTTTGTTTGAATATGTTTGACTTTCATTTCATTTAATTAGCTTTGTAGATTCCATTTAACTTTTATTTGATTCAAAAACCTTCGTTTGAATGTGTTTGACTTTGAATTGATTCAGTTAGCTTTGTAGAATGCATTAGACTTTCATTTGATTCAATTAACTTTGATTGAATGTGTTTGACTTTCATTTTATTTAATTAGCTTTGTTGAATGCATTTGACTTTCATTTGATTCAAAATGCTTTTTTTGAATGTTTGACTTTTATTTGATTCTATTATCTTGTAGAATGTATTAGAATTTCATTTGATTCAATTAGCTTTGTTTTTGAATACGTTTGACTTTCATTTCATTTAATTAGCTTTGTAGATTCCATTTAACTTTCATTTGATAGCTTTGTTGAACGCATTTGACCTTCATTTGACTCAAAAAACTTTGTTGAATGAATTTGACTTTTATTTTATTCATTTCGCTTTGTAGAATGCATTTGACTTTCATTTGATTCAATTAGATTTGCGGAATGCATTTGACTTTCATATGATTCAAAAAGCTATGTTTGAATGTGTTTGACTTTCATTTGAATCAATTAGCTTTGTTTGAATGTGTTTTACTTTCATTTGATTTAATTAGCTTTGTAGAATGCATTTGACTTTCGTTTGATTTAATTAGCTTTGATGAATGCATTTGAATTTCATTTGATTCAAAAAGCTTTGTTTGAATGTGTTTGACTTTCATTTTATTCAATTAGCTTTGTAGAATGCATTAGACTTTCATTTGATTCAATTGGCTTTGTTTGAATGTG
>NW_018744613.1:0-43739 GCF_001683475.1 Chenopodium quinoa | reverse complement strand
TGAAGGGAATCAGATGATAATACAGAAGATGTTGCAAAGTTTGAGGAGGAGGAAGGGAACGAGAATGATGATGAGGAGTGATGCTGTTTCTGTTCTTGTTTCCTCACCCTCATGTTTATTCTAAAATAACTGATTTTGTTGGTCTGTCTACTTCTCTCCATTCCATGAACTTTTTTTTGGATGGATTTGGGCTTCTTTGGTTGAACTTTGTTGGCTTGTATGAACTACTAACTCTGCTATGGTATGAACTGTTTGGCTAATCTCTTTTTGCAGCATAATGCTTGAATGGTGGTTGATGCCATTGTATGGATAAGCACATTAACTTGTGCACATTGCTTTTACTTATGGATACTTTTTAATGATGCCAAAAGGGGGAAGTAGTCTGAAGTTGAAGCCTAAGGTTTAGCTAGTTTAGATTGAGTCAGTTTGAGTCTTTTTATTTCGTATTTTCTATTTTCTGTTTAGGGAACCAGTTGGCCTAACTGACTTGTTCCAAAGAGTCTTGAGTCCTTGAAGTTTTTGACGGTTTTCCTTTTGAGCATGTTCACAGGTTCAGGAACTTCAAAAGTTTGTCATCATCAAAAAGGGGGAATTTGTTGAGTCCCTTAGGTTTTGATTGATAGTTTTGAATGATGACAAACAGCTAAGGGAAACAGGTCCTTGAAAGTGTTCGATACAGTTGGGGGAACCAGCTAACATAGAACACTGTTTCCCCAGACAAGTTATTACTTACATGAGTTTTCTTATTGAACTAACTTGTCTTTATACAGGGAACAGTTATATGATAAAAGTGTTATGTACTGGTAGGGAACCAGTATGTACTGTTTCCATGGTTGCTACGTGGTAAAGCAGTCACATACTCTTTATTGTGCATTAACCATGTTACATGTGCAGTAGTTGAGTTGATTCCAAGACTTGGAGCATAGAAGCCTTTCGAAGATATTTCGAAGAAAGATTGTTTGCTCATAATAGAAGTATTCAAGGAAGATTCAAGTCTTGAAGATTACATGAAGAAAAGACGATTTATGCTTTAATATGTTATCTAGGTTTTCATGTAATATGCTCCGTAGTATGCTTGCATGTTTGGGTTATATAAGTGCTTAAAAGTATATTGAAGTATGATATGAAATCTGGTACAAAGTTGGAACAGGTTTCATAACATGTTTCAATTCAGGGAACCAGGTCGGGGAACCAGGTTCACTGTATTCGAGCTGCCGTTTTGGAAAAAGATTTTACAAAAAGATTTTTTTCGAAAAGATTATTTTGAAAATATTTTGTGCAGCTGGAAATAAGATGAAATATTCTTGGTTACCTAAAAACTAGGAGTATTTATCTTAATTGATTCTATCTTTGTGATTAAATCAAATAAGATAAAAACTTTCCTAAAATTACATTATATCTTATTCTCTAAGATTGTGTGATTTAAGGAAACTAGGTTTTAGGAATCTAAACTTATATAAACTCATCTTATTTCACATATTTCGTGTGCCTCTCCAGAAATTAAAAGAGCAATTATTTGAGAGCATATACTTAAGCACTAATCCCATTCATCAAGTCATATACAAGAGCATTCTAGTACTTAAACTTTTTCTCTTAATTAGCTTCGTAGAAGTGAGATCAAAGGGGAGTTCTTGATTCTTGTATTGAGTCTTAACAAAGGGGTTAAAGGCTGGGTGAGTGTTTGTGAGTTCAAACACATTGGGCTTACGAGTGTAAGTCGAGAGCACACTCGGAGTAGAGTGTGGGTTTGCTGGTTCCCGGAGTAGGGAACAGCAGAGTGTTCTTTGTCTTTGTTTTTCGGAGTAGATCAATAAAGAACTTAGGATAGGAGGACGTAGGCCTGAGTTGGCTGAACCTCGTTAAATTTGTTGTGTCTTTATTGCTTTGTTTCGTTAAATTTGTTGTCTTCTTTATTGCTTATTTATATTCCGCTGCGTACGGGAACCAGCACAACTGGTTCCTCACACATAATCCGAAAAGAAGCAAAATTAGCCAACGATTACTTAACACTCAATTCACCCCCCCCCCTCTTGAGTGCCCATTGAACCTTCACAAATTAATTGTTGATATATGATACATGTTGCAGTTTCTTTTAGCTATCCAAATGCTCAGAGTACCAAAGTCTGCATGATTATCAATTGCATCGGAAACAGAAGGCAGGGAGGAACTTTCAAAAGCAACTCTACTAATGAAATGAAGTAATTCCTACTATTACAAACTTATGTTTATTGAGATTCTTCCTTTTGATTAATTGTGCGGAGTAGTTCACCTACTTTGATGTTGACATGGACTTATTAGTTTCATGTATTATAAATATTGTAGGAGTTCAATTTGCCAAATGATTCATACTTCAGATCAGCTGGTGAATTCAGGTTCATTGGACAGTGATGCTCGTTTTCCTGATGAGGAAGAGGAAGAGGAAGAGGAAGAGGAAGAGAATGAAGAAATGGGAGAGGAGGATGGAGAAATGGGGGATAATGCAGAAGCAATGGTCCCAATCCAATACAAATGGTCTGATGATCCAGCAGAGTATATACATATTGCATATCTGCCTCGAATTTGGTGCTTAGATTTTGCTAATTTTAGAGAAGTCACCGGCTTGGTTGATGAGTTAATAACGCAATCAAATAATCCTCATCTTCAAGCTCCCAATTGGATGTGTGAATTTGAGTCAGAAATCACTGCTGCCAACTACGTACAAGGTGTATGTCAATTGCCACTCGATTTTGCAGAAGCTGTTGAAATGCTGACCCGAGTAACGGTGTTTTATCCTAATGAATACCAACCTGCCCGTCCAGATGAATGAAAGTTGCAAAATTAAAATCAGCTTAATACCAACCTGCCTTTAATTCTTGTTTTGTTTTTCTTTTTAGTGACTATATTCTATGTAAAGAACTCATGCAAATAACCTTAGGCACCTATGATATTGTTCATCTATGCAAATGTCCTGACTTGCTCAATTTTTTTAAATATTGAAGCTCCTTGTGATTGGTAACCTAAATTGAGTGAAGGAAATCATGCTTTGGATGGATTTTTTTAAAGATGTTTTGGGAAGCAGCAAGTTAGGAGGGAAGGTTGAATTATAAGGACTACTTTTGAACAATTAATTTAGAAATTGGAATTATTTGACCCTCTACGGCCCTCTAGTTGTTCTGTTGAGTGGTGGACTTGCTATAATAGGTGATTTTCTTAAGATGCTCATCAAGTATAGAATCGTTAGAAAATAAATAATTAAATACTACTGGACTTTACGAGGATTGTGATTGGCTACATGTAAAGGATGTGCAGAACAAGGAATTAGAAACATGAAGTATGCTACTTTTAAATGAATTGGCTCACATGGTGTTACCATGAAATGTGAACATTGCTGACTTGAGGGGTTGTTTATTGTACTTTCTGTCTTCTGTAATTCAGTGCATTGGCCTTTTGTCTTCCATGTTGTTCTCGTCTGTTAGAGTACCAACCTGAGATCTCTGCTAGCCTCGAAATCTTTGTATCTTGCATCCTGTTATCTACTTGGCTGCTCATTCAATTTAATCAAGTAATCATTCATATATCATATTTCAGGGAATAATTTACAGCTTACTGAACAAAAAGAAGGAAGCTGATTTACAGAAATCTTGTTCCAGAAGAATTCCCACAAAGAGGATTCCTTGAAGATGTTGTAATGGCAGCAAAAACAGAATCGAGAGAACAGCTAGAGAAGGAGTTTAAGTCTCAGTTTTCATATAAGAGATAACTAAGTTTTGAATCTGTGGTAAGATTCTTTAGCTGTGTTATTATATTCATGGCTATGTCATTGACCCTTGTAAGTTGGAATTTGCCCTCTTCATTAAAATCTGTAAATTGACTGTAAGTGAATTCAATGAGAGAGCTGCTGCTTGTGATAAAAATAAATGACTATTTATCATTAAGGCAGCCATGTCATCTGTGGAGATCCTAAGCTTTAGCAGGTAAAGGAAGCCATATAAAACTATGTTGCAGGGTGCATCTTTATTTGCATATCCACTAGACCGCTACCCTGCACCTAAACATGTTGATTTTGTTTCTTCATTACATGAGCAGATGGAAAGGGTTTGTTAGCAGAAAGCTACTCCTTGTGTCCCTTAAAATAAACAATCAAGGGTAACATAGGAAAATTCAAAGTATAGTAACTTAGCTAGAAAGTGGCCTGTGATTTGAGATGGCTTAAAAAGGTTGTGGAAATTTCGCCTTTCATATAGGTACACAGTCTATAAAAAATATTTACTGTCAAGGTCTCATAATTTATGATACCTTTAGCCTGTAATAGATCATCGAGGTAAAGAAAATGATGTCCATGACATTACAATCTAAATTACTTTATTATGAATTTGCTGATTTATTTTACCATTGTTTTCTTGTACAGGTCCCTGGCTGAGTTGATGAACCCCTTTGCTAAGAAGATCCTGTCTTAGGCAATTATGGAGGCTGGAAGCTCTTTATTTTTCGAGAAATGACCTGAAAGTCACCAGGAACCACAAGCTAACCTCACTATCCCTTGCCTACAATGGCATTGTGTGTACATATAATTTTCACTTGGTAAACTGAAAGTGTTGTCTGATCTATTTAGAAGTGTTTGTTAAACATCAAGCTCCTTTTTCTGGCTGATAATCTTGTAGACACTAGCCTGTGCATGGATTCTTGCTGCAAAATGTTAGAAAATTTTGTTTTATTATTCTTGAAAATGATATTTGATGGTTGAAATTGTTTGTTTGTAATTTGGATGATTTATATTTTTTCTCAAAAGATCTTTTTGCTTGGATCTAACATGGTCTATTGTCAGCTCGGGTGTAGTACATAAGAAATGGGCAAGTTTGTGAGACTATCTCTCGCTAATTTATTGTACATGACTATATTATACAAGAAAATCCTTGTATATGACTATTGTACAAGAAAATCTGAGAAGAGTTTATTACCTCAGGATTCAGGACTAAGGACTAACTTGGGATACCTTACAGCAACAAAAACAACATAAGCGTAAAAACCAAAAGAACAGCCTCTGTTGGAACCTTGATAATCCTTATTGCCGCACTTTCAACCTCTATTGGAAATAGGCACCCTTGTTGGGAGGCATTGGTGGACGTAATCGTAGCAACGCCGTCAAACTGGCAAGCTTCGACACTTTGATCATTCATCTGGAAATACATGTTGAAGGCATATGAAATGTTACCATTAGCATCAAGGTCATTGCATGAGGACCCGTAACCGAGGGAAGTGGTTCATATAATTATGATTAATATATCTTGCAAAATCATATGTTGAAATGATCTTACATACATATTACCTTATGCTAACTCCTCCATCATAAAGATGTTTGGTAACATTTTTCTTAACCCATTCTTTAGCATGTTCATTCGGCTAAGCATGTCATTAGGGATGGCAACCATGACTTCAATCCCCGTCCCAGCCAAGGCATTAAGTGTAGAGGAATCAGCGAAGGCATACATTTTTATTTATTTATAATTTTTTAATTTTTTTTTTTTTTTTTTTTTTTTTGTTATTGCACTTTTTTAAACAATTCAAATTGTATATAGTTATATCCATTAAAATTGTATTTTAGATTTATGTTTTTTTTTGTTATATAATATCGTAGTAGAGTAAAACCTTGTAGGAAGAATGAGAAATTCTCAATAAACACTCGTATTCACTATCTAAGAACAACTTTTTCTAGTTACCACTTGTATGTTGCTAGACCGAGATTTATATTATACCAATGTGGCGATTCATTTCCACTTACCAATCTTGTTTTACAACTCTCAAAGGAGAATAAGTACAATGCTTAGAAATTGAAAATCCAACGGTTTTTGTTTTTATTACTACAAAATAGAGTAAAACCCAACCTTTTATTGAAATTACGATGAAATTAAACGTGGCATATTCACTCCTCTAACATCACCTCTTATTATAATTCAGATCTATCGATAGAATATGATGATGGTAAGTTCGGTAATTTGATCAACTATGTGATCGGCTAACCAATTCACCAGTGGATTTTCATAGCTTCTCTATAGTAATACATGCAAACAACTTCCCAATCTAGTAAATTGATTAACTTTCAAAGTAATCGACCACACGGACACATCCACCCTTGTAATCTACTTAGACCTTGTGAGATGTAGAGGTGCCAATTGATCATCTAGTATGACTTAACTTCCAATCTTCCATGTAGACAATGTAGTGTTGAATTCAATTCATGCAATGTTATTAGAATAATTCAAGTCGGGTCAGTTTCGTTAGGGCCGTCACAGAAGCTAATAAAACAAAACTTGAGTTGGCCCTCGGCCCTGCCTTGTTACTTTCTTGATGGCCCAATAAAGCCCACATTCAAATTCTCTCTCCTCTTTATCTTCTCCATTTTGCCAGAAAATCCTGCAAAAACACTGCAACTCTCTGTCTCAATCACAACACTCCTACTTCTTCCATAGGTACTTCCTAATTTTTCTCTCTCAATTGACTGAAAGTTTATTTCTTTGACTTAATAATTGTGTTCCTTTGCTTCATATACTAGTATAATTTTCAACATTTACAATATTGGAATTATGCAATTTTTTCCCTTGAATGCATGTAGTTGAATTTATCACATTTTAATTGCATTTCTATGTATTAATTCTCCTCAAAATTTTATTTCTTAAAGATTTTTATCACTCTTTTTTCGCTGTTTAATTGCTGAATATTATGCTGTATTATTTGGGTAATAAAGGAGGTTTTTGCAACTGGGGATGGGGCCTTTGACCTTAGCCATTGGTAACAAGAACTCTTCAATGGAACAATCAGGTACTATATTATATTTTCAGGGGTTTAATTTTACAATATGTTATAATGTTGTAATATTCTTAAGCTAATTTTGTTAGTAATAAAATATAATCATGATTCTTAAAGGTTTAGTTTAATTAAATGAATATGACCCCAATCAATCAAACAACCCATTTTCAAGATATATATTTATAAGCGAGATTATTCTGCAAAATTTTATTGGGTTTTATGAGAAGAGATAGAGAGTGTGATTTTGTTGCCGGGTTTAAGAAATATAAAAAGGGAGTGTAGTTTTGTTACATAATTTCATATTGGATGAAAAATTTGTTTTGGAGTTCGTTGAGGGTTTGAATTAGTATGCTCCAGGAGTGTAGGTTTTGTTACACAGTCCCATAGCTTGTGCATAATCTGGACCGCCTTTACTGGGATTAATGAAATTTTGTTGACTTGTGTTGATCGCGCACCACCTCAAATTACAATGACCATAGGTGCTGGCACATTAGACTCTTTGAAGTTTCCTAGAATATGTAAAGGACCTTAATATCAAGTGTTGACGTCTGATTGTATGTCAAATATGCTGTATAACTGTACTACATGACACGGAGAAGACAGTTGATGCAGGTGTAGCAAATGCATTGATGAAATTGAGCTTATAGCTTAATTTTCGCAGTCATTAAATGAGGTCTAATGTTGCTACTGAAAGCTGAATTGCTGGGCCTTTAATAAGTGGTCGTTTTCTCGAAGGTCGGGTTGATTGTTTAATGTGTACTTACTTTTCAGTTTCCTCAAATAATTTTGTTTATGCTAAGATCCAATTAGTTTAGCCACATGTTATATGTGGAGTATAAAATTCAGAGTACTATGTCTTATTGGTGTAATGGACCTATAGAACTTACAATAATACATATAAGCCTTTTCATGTTGGAAGTAATCATCTATGGGGAAGTTCGTGCCTTAGTGCAGTGGTCAAGTGTCTACTTGCTATCCGAAAGGTCACGATTTTGATCCCTGGAAGCAAACAGCCTCTTTATGCAAATAAGGGTAAGGTTGCATACATCTGGACCTACCCTAGCGAGAGCCTTGTCCACTGGATACTACCTTTAAGGAATCATCTGTGGGGTGCATATATGTACTGAAAAACTCATTTTTCCTATCATTACTTCTTAATTTTCCTGTCCCAACTACTTTAGCAATGATACATGCATGAGTCTTTGTTATATGCCCATGTCCCTTAGTTAATGAAAAGGAGAAAGGAGACATATCCTAGTACTTTGTATGCTTTTCTTCATGTGTAAATTCATACTAATAAAATGCTTATCTTAACCTCCATTTATTTCAGGCCAAAAGAGAACTGAATGATCCTGAGAATGCTGTTATTGGTGCTTTTGCTGGTAATAACAAATACAATTTGCTTGCTCATTGAGTAACATATAGGCACATGCATAATCCTATTTTTTATCATACGTTTGTTAACGTGGTGTTTCTAGTAATTAGAATAGGCAGTATGGTTCCTGCTGTTTGTGTGGTAATGTGGAGAATGCAGGTCTCTGTAAGATGCTTTTTGTGCTGTTTTGCATCTTTGAGCTTGCTAACTGAGATGAATGATTAGAAACTGAAGCCTGAGATATTTATACCAAAACTTGTTGATTTTTAATCAAACCGATGAGAAACCTTTGTACTAGGATAACGCTTGGAACATCAATTGCATGGCCTGAGTTGGCTATTAAGATGCTGGCTAAGCTTGACTATGCTAATTTCCATGATACTTGTTCATTCCAACATTGTCTAGTTAAATGCTGTACATAACCTTCTAATTTCGTATGATTCTTAATGGAAGAAAATTACTACAGGGGCAAACTTGCTTATAGGAATAAGACTTGCAAATTTTGCCATTAAATTCAAGCAGAACATTTAACATGTCCTCTATTACTATATTATGATAACAGTTATAAATTTCCTTTTCTTGTGAGTTCCAGTATTCGGAGGAACATCTATGTGATATTCTGTAAACTTATGAAACTTTAAGAGAATTTGAGGTGTAATTTCTGTACAGATGCAACTGAAGACAGTCTGATTTTATTTCAGACATTTTTGGTGGTTACCTTGGCCTTTTGTAATAAACAGTAAGAAGTCTTCTTGCATGAGCATGATTTGAAATTGGCATTTTAAAAAGCTATCATTGTCATGTATTGTTATGGGTTTTATATCAGTCTTTATCAAAATTTTCAGGTGCTTTAACTGGTGCTATTACTACCCCTCTTGATGTTATTAAGACTAGGCTAATGACCCAGGTATCGTATTTGTTCTTAATCTGATTTGTATGGCTCTTCAATTTTTGTTTCACATCTTTGCTTGTTGCATGGTCTCTCATAGTAACTCTTGGCATTATAATTTTTCTCCACAGGGATCTGCAAATCAGTACAATGGCATAGTCGATTGTCTCAAGACTATTGTTAGGGAAGAGGGAGCCCCTGCCCTTCTAAAGGTAATAGTGTTAGAAATAGCCCATGACATAATGCTATTTACTTGTTGCAGTTATAAATTTTCAAAGTTTGACAATTCTTATCAGCCTGTTAACCTAACTATACGATTCTAGACATCAAACTAAGACAAATGCAACAGATTTCGTTTCTTAACATCAATATAATATATTATAATGTCTCCAATAATAAGGAAGGTGACCAACCACAATCCATAACTAAAATTAGTTGTTCCTCTTTCAACTTTCATCAGCAACCCAAACAATACTACCTTATAAATACTCATCATAGCTAATTACTATCTCACTACACCATAAGCATCAATTACCAATACAACTTTTCGAAGCGATTTCGTTCTATCCCATTTTTCACAAATCACAATGGCCAAGCAGTTCTTCCTTTTTTCTCTACTCTTTGCTCTGTTTCAGATGAGCTTTGGCAGCTCGGCATTATTACAAACACTTCCTCCAATCCAACCATTGCCAAAGCCGAGCATTCCTCCAATGCCTACTATCCCAACTGTGCCCGAAACAGGATTGCCACCATTGCCAAATCCAAGCGTTCCACCGATGCATCTAACCCTTGCCCGCAGTCCCAGCTGTAACTAATAACCTCCCACAGCCTGCAACATTGCCACCACTTTCAGCTACCAGCCCTCTCCAGCAATGCCTGCAGCGCAAGCTCTTCCACAATCGACAGCATTGCCACCACTCTCAGCTGCTAGTCCTCTCCCAGCAATTGCAAACTACACCAACTCTACACAATCTACTACTACTCTACCAAAGCCAACAAATGTGTCCCATTGCCTGCTACCTTGCCACCATTGCCATCCATGCCTTCTGCACCTAAAATGGCGTTACCTCCTTTACCGGCTATGCCAACCACCATACCTACAATCCCAACCATGGCACCATCTCCATCCCAGTAATGAAAAGCATCGATTACTTCTCTATATAGCATTTACCGTCGTTTACTCCTCACTTGGGTGGGCATCATCATATCTTAGTCTTCTGGTCTTAGGAGACAAAGGTTAATACTTGAAATTATAGCTTACTGTAATTCCTCGTTATTTTGTACTTGTTTATAGGGAATATTTATTTTTATTTATCACATTTTAATGTTATCTATCTTTCCTACGAGTAATTTTTTTTTTTTTTTTTTGTTAATTATTAAATGCGTTGATTTTAATGATGGAAAATCAAAATCTATCAATATGGTATTTTTTTTTTATCTTTATAATAATTTACTTTTTTATTGAAAGCAATAATTTACTTATTTACTTTAAGATCGGATTTTGATACTACGTGGAGTAGGTTGCAGAAAATCTTATTTTATTTTCCATAAATAATTGGATAGATTTTAGGGGAAAAAAATAAACAAGACAGTATATATATTTGGGTTTTCCGTCATTAAAATATCACAAATCTATGAAGCATGGAAAACCTATCATTATTATTCAAAAAAAAATCCACAAGCATTGAAGATCTTGCTGATGAATTATTGATCGAAATATTTGTTCGACTTCCGTGTTGTGAAACTATAATCACAGCGAAATTTCGTATCGAAACGCTGGTTATCTTTGCTATCGAACCCTAAATTTGCGATAGATTTCCTTAATCATAAGAAAAATCTCCCTTTTCCGCTGAAGAAACCTCCATGGACGATTTTGTCGATGCAACTTATAAACAGTGAAGGGAAAGTTCGGACTAATTCCCCATTTCACAAGGTATTCAACTCTCCGAAATTCTCCCTTACTTTTATTCCTTTTCAAGTAAAACTTGCTGCGACGTTCAAGGACTTAATCTTATGCATTGATTCGAATAGTAATGATCAATATTACATTTGTAATCCATTAACAAAGCAATGGGTTGCTCTTCCCCCCTACTCCAGCTCGAGTGTCGTGGACCGACACATCATGGGCTTGTTTAGTGTGTGAAGACCCTTTCTATAATGTCATTGAAAGACGTGTTGATTATAAGTTTAGGGTTATTGTCGTTGTTCGTCCCACGATGGTGATTCCCAAAAATGGGGCATATGATCCATCCTTTACTTTGAACCTCATGGTTTTCTGCTCGGAGAATTGTAGTTGGATAGACATTGATCTTAGGTTAATGCGACCCCCTAACTCTAGGAGCCGCATAGCACCTTTAAAGGGTGTGGTTTGTAAGGGAATGGTTTGTGTTCTCTATAGTGTATATTTCGGGTTGTTTTGATCCATTCAATGTGACTCCTACTTCAAGCCGAGTTGTTGAGGCCAGAACTCTACCAACATGTAATAGTTTAAGGAGAGGAAACCTCTTAGAATGTGGAGGGAGATTGATTTCAATCTATTTAGCTAAATTTGCCATGAATCCTACCGAAGTTTATTATAAGGGCTCATCGGTTTATGTAAAGGGCGACCGTCTAGTAATGACATACAATGAATTGGATCTCAATGGGAATAATAATAGTAATAATGAGGTATGTTGGAAGACCTACAATGTCACGAGCTTTAACCAGGCCAGATCACCTCGTCAAAGTGGCATACGTACTATCCATATACACCCGACTAATAATCGGATGATATATGTCCTAACTGCTGAGAATAAGGTGTTTCTCAGTAATATAGGATCATCTCATCGCTTGAAGAATTTGGGTCAAATTCGGCTAGGACTTCAGGGACGTTTTGAACAGTTCTATTCTTCTACCAGACTTGAGCTCCAGTACTGGCCTACGCCAGTTCCTTGGATAAATCCAGTGCAGTAACTTGCATTATCACTTTATTAGCTATTTGAATAACTATTATTATAGTTTGGTTTGTTGAAGTGTGTTAGTTGCTTTGGATAATTGTTTTAAATTGGGTTTTGGATTGGGCCTTTAAGGTTCCAAGCTGTATTTTTTTTATTAATTTGCATATAATATTTCCGTTACATATTACTTACAACTTTGGAATATTTTAGATCTTCAACTACTATGTAACGGAGGTAGTATATATTTCTCTTGATTTTGAAATTGATTTAACTTTAGGATCTGTTTTAAGTTGTTTGAAAAAAGAGACTTTTAAATTACTCTTGAAATTTGCTATTCAAAGTAGGTGTCCGTACTTTATTTTGGGATTCTCAAGCCTTGACTTTGTAAAAAGCTGCTCCGTATTTTTTCAACAAGAACAACTTATGAATGAAAGGTCATATATATAAGTTACCCATTTGAAGATCTTACTTGGCGATGAACTCATCTACCAAATAAAATAAAGCTATGATCAAAACAGTTTCATTATTTTCAGTTGCTCTATTTGCGTTGTGTTTTGTAGTACGCTCCTTGTCCTATAAAAAGGTGCTCATGTGCAACTTGTCCGTCCAACTCCATTTATGTAATGATGTTTTTTAGTGAAAGTTGTAAAGGCTTGGATGTTAAAAGTCAAATCTATGTTTCTTTTTGTTGATTTAAACTCAAAGTCGGTAGTCGAGATGCTTTAAATAAATAATAAAAATAATTATATCTTAAATTTTTATTTGCTATAATCTCATATTTGAACTTTTATTAGACTAATTATTTTTATTATTTATTTAAACATCTCGACTTTATTAATTTAGATATAAATAATAAATAAAATAAAAGAAAATATATATATATATATATATATATATATATATATATATATATATATATATATATATATATAGGGTTGAGATTCGGTGAGAACCACCCTTTATGTGAGAACTCGTCCCTTATGTGAGAACAAATCTCAACCGTTAGATTGTATTAAATCCAACAACTAAGATTAATGATGTAATGTAACACCCTAGAAATTTCTTTCCTTTAAAATACCTCTTTTACCCTTTTAAAATATGAAGTAGCAAATATAATTACCATTTTATTGTGTACTTGACTTGTTATTAAGCAAAATAAACTTAGAATGAACAAATATAAAAAAAATGAGCAAATATAATTAAAGCTATATTTTTCTATTTTACTGTGTTATTGACTTGTTTTCTGTATTTCTCTGCAGAAATGATTAGCAACAACGAGCAACTTAATAGTGATTCTAATGCCAATGACAATGTGCCAGTTACTCCTACAGTAGTAGTTTCTCCTAAAACAGATTGACACATAGGCTGTCCCACGAATCCGACTCAGCAGCTCAGGAAGTGAAAAACATTACATTATTTTTCAAATTGCCATTATGAGAAACGCAAGTATTTTTCATAATGAGGAACTAGGGCTTTCTCCATTCGTTTTGCATATGTTAATCAATCATTCCAAGATGATTCGCAAATCACAACTCCAGCTCATACCATTCTATGATTCCTACTTCAATATTGTTATCTCTATACATTACATGAAGCGGCAAATTCGACATTACTAAACATTATCCTCTAATTAGTCCAATTATATAGTTATAACAGAGATTAAAACATAAGGAAACACAATTCTCAGATTATTCTATATAAAAATTAAACATTATCCTCATTAACAATTCTCAGATTATTCAAATGAAAATTATCAAATGATTTAAATATTCATACCAATCAAATCAAGCAATTGATGTTTATTATATAGTGTTGTATTTAATATACTACATGTTCAAAATTTACGATTGTTCATATTTTTTTTACTAAATGTTCAAAATTTGTGATGTTCAGATTTTTTTTACTAAATGTTTCAAAATTTGCGATTGTTCAGATTTTTTTTACTAAATGTTCAAAAGTAGAGGCGTAGTGCATTGCGATTGTTCAGATTTTTTTACTAAATGTTCAAAATATGCGATGTTCAGATTTTTTTTACTAAATGTTTAAAATTTGCAATTGTTCAGATTTTTTTTACTAAATGTTTCAAAAGTATAAGTGTGGTGCACCTATTTCTAGGTGCACCATGGTGCACCTTAAAATTTGCGTGAACTAAGCTATTAGTATTTCATTTTACCTATTTGTCAATTTGAGATATCAATTAGTATGCTATGGACCCGCATCTAATAATCAAAATATGTACCCGGTTCAAAACTACGCATGGTTCACTAATAATGCGTTGCGTTGTTGCCTACGTCCACAGGCGGGGAGAGAAGATCCTATAATGTTCTCCTTAGGCCCTGTTCACTTCACATTAAAAAAAAATAATATTCAGAAAATAATTTCAGTTCAGCAAAAATAAGTTTTGTTCACTAAAAATTAGTACCTTTAAGAAGAAAATATAACAGGGAATCAGTAAAAATAATTTCAGTTCAGTAAAAATAATTTAAGTTCAGCAAAAATAATTACAATTCAGTAAAAATAATTTCAGCTTAGCAAAAATAAGGTGAAGTAAAAGGGGCCTTATTTTAAGCTATTTCATAAGTTTTTTTATTTTATTCCCTTTTTTTTTGTGTGTGTGGTGTGTTTTATAAACTCTAACAAGTTCAAATAAGAATTACTTTGAAGCTTATTTTAGCATTTGGTCCATTAGGTCTAACAAAATTATTTTGATCATAAATTGACTTTATTAAGGAAGTGTTATGATCAAATTTTATAATTTTAAACTTATTATGCTCAGATGAATAAAAATCAAGTAAGTAGAATGAGTTTTATTCCAACAAAAAAAAAGCAAATAAAATGAGTTTCAACAAAAGTAATTTTTTTTTTTTTACGAAAAATAAAAGTAATATTTAAATAATAAGACAATTTTAACAAAACTTCATATAACGAAATAAAATTAGAGAGGAGTATGTGACTTGGTCACACAGACCACACGTAATAAATGTTGCAAGTTACTCATGCAAACTCCTTCAACGTCATTTTCGAAAAAAAAACAAAAAAAACAAAAAAACTCCTTGAACATTCTCTTCCCCAATTTTCCCGCGATCTTATATATAGCCCAATTTCACCATTTTTCATTCTCCTTCAAATTCAAACCCACCTTCCACTTCCCTTTCTAATTTTGCAGTGCAAGTTTCTCTCTCCAAGCTCACAAACATGGCGGTTCATCTCTCATTCTCTCTCCAAAAATCCTCATTCATTCTCGTTACTTCTCTGTTTTCGGATCATTCTTACACCTCTTGAGTTCAATTCTCTGCTTCTCCTTTGGTTTCAGGTAGTCGCACAGCTGATGAAGGAAGAGGAATTGGCTCAGGAACAATCTGCTGTTCTGGTAAATTTCTTTTCAAATTGAAATTTCAAACGTCAGTTTCTTAGCTTAATCGTTGATGAAATTTGCTATCGTTTGTTCGATCGATTGAATTTACGTTGATCTTGAGCTTCTGATACTTCATGCTTGAAGCTCTACTTAGTTTAGGTTTTAAAATTTTGTATTATAACAATGTGATCATCAAAATCTATCTTCATCCTTGTGTAAATTCAGTCATCGATTGAATTTCTGTTGTTTTTTGAGCTTCTGATAATTCGTTGCTTGAATTTCTACTTAGCTTATGGTAAATTTTTGAATTACTACAATGTGATCATCAAAATCTATCTTCATCCTTGTGTTAATTGTGTTATCTCATGAATTTCCGTTGATATTGAGTTTCTGGTGATTCGTTGCCTGAATTTCTACTTAGCTTAGGGTTTAATTTTGTATTATTACAACGCACGTGATCATCAAAAGCTATCTTCATCCTTGTGTTAATTGTTTCATCAGCTAATATCACTATTATCGTTGAGTTTGCGAGCTATTGCTTATGCAAAGTATTTCCAGAAATGTCTAAGTACTCGTAAATTCGTAATTGAATGTTAAGTGATAGATTTTTGTGAGAATTAAGTTTAATTTCAGTTGTAATTTGAATTTGTATCAATCATACGGATTCATTGTTCGATAAGCAGTTGTGATGAATATTTGGAGATCGTACTTCGTCATTGTTATATTAGTGGAAGTTGAACTACTGTGTTACAAGTGTTACTTAATTCTGGAGATTTGATTATATATTGATATAATGTGAGCTTAATGTCCCATTTTCAAGCCTCTTTAATTCTATCTTCTGCTGGTTTTACTGTGCTACGAGAAATATATTTTAATTAAGTGATCAATTGACGACCTCAATTAGGTGGACATTTTGGAGGTGTAACCAGTATTTTCTGATTAAAGATACTTGTATTTCAGATTATGAATTTGCTTCATTACATAGGATGCCAATTTCCAGAGAAATCTTTCAATGATAAGAATGTTCCTGCTTTAGGTAATCTTCTGTTGTCTTCATTAATGTGTCTAAAGATGATAACCTGGCACTGTAACATAATGTTTGTTTTGAAAATTCGTGTTAATCATCAGACATGAAGATAAAGATGCTAATGCCAGAGGATGCTGAGACGGCTGAGTCCTGTCGACTGATAGGTTGGACGGAGAAAGGAGAGTACACTCTGATTTTAACATCTAACTTATTTGACTGCTGTGTTTTATTATGAATTGGCTATATTACTACTTGCGTACGGTAGCTAATAAACTTGGTTGTGTTGTATCTCTGCAGGCTTATATGAAGCACTGCAGAAGTACCTAAGGACATTATTGTTCAGCATATGCAAGGCTACTAATGATCTGACAGTTGAGGAAAATGCAAGTAAGATCCTTCGGCAACCCTAAAAAAAGTAACTTACATAGCTGCATTTTCTGGAGTCAATCAGAGTATGAGTCAATTACATTGACATTTACTCATTATAATGCCACCCATAAACATGTTTACATTTCAATTATGGTGTTATGAATTCATTGATGCTACTCATACTAGACTACAATGTCTCGCTATGCAAATTGTTGAGTCCCTTAGGTTTTGATTGATAGTTTTGAATGATGACAAACAGCTAAGGGAAACAGGTCCTTGAAAGTGTTCGATACAGTTGGGGGAACCAGCTAACATAGAACACTGTTTCCCCAGACAAGTTATTACTTACATGAGTTTTCTTATTGAACTAACTTGTCTTTATACAGGGAACAGTTATATGATAAAAGTGTTATGTACTGGTAGGGAACCAGTATGTACTGTTTCCATGGTTGCTACGTGGTAAAGCAGTCACATACTCTTTATTGTGCATTAACCATGTTACATGTGCAGTAGTTGAGTTGATTCCAAGACTTGGAGCATAGAAGCCTTTCGAAGATATTTCGAAGAAAGATTGTTTGCTCATAATAGAAGTATTCAAGGAAGATTCAAGTCTTGAAGATTACATGAAGAAAAGACGATTTATGCTTTAATATGTTATCTAGGTTTTCATGTAATATGCTCCGTAGTATGCTTGCATGTTTGGGTTATATAAGTGCTTAAAAGTATATTGAAGTATGATATGAAATCTGGTACAAAGTTGGAACAGGTTTCATAACATGTTTCAATTCAGGGAACCAGGTCGGGGAACCAGGTTCACTGTATTCGAGCTGCCGTTTTTGGAAAAAGATTTTACAAAAAGATTTTTTTCGAAAAGATTATTTTGAAAATATTTTGTGCAGCTGGAAATAAGATGAAATATTCTTGGTTACCTAAAAACTAGGAGTATTTATCTTAATTGATTCTATCTTTGTGATTAAATCAAATAAGATAAAAACTTTCCTAAAATTACATTATATCTTATTCTCTAAGATTGTGTGATTTAAGGAAACTAGGTTTTAGGAATCTAAACTTATATAAACTCATCTTATTTCACATATTTCGTGTGCCTCTCCAGAAATTAAAAGAGCAATTATTTGAGAGCATATACTTAAGCACTAATCCCATTCATCAAGTCATATACAAGAGCATTCTAGTACTTAAACTTTTTCTCTTAATTAGCTTCGTAGAAGTGAGATCAAAGGGGAGTTCTTGATTCTTGTATTGAGTCTTTAACAAAGGGGTTAAAGGTTGGGTGAGTGTTTGTGAGTTCAAACACATTGGGCTTACGAGTGTAAGTCGAGAGCACACTCGGAGTAGAGTGTGGGGTTTGCTGGTTCCCGGAGTATGGAACAGCAGAGTGTTCTTTGTCTTTGTTTTTCGGAGTAGATCAATAAAGAACTTAGGATAGGAGGACGTAGGCCTGAGTTGGCTGAACCTCGTTAAATTTGTTGTGTTCTTTATTGCTTTGTTTCGTTAAATTTGTTGTCTTCTTTATTGCTTATTTATATTCCGCTGCGTACGGGAACCAGCACAACTGGTTCCTCACACATAATCCGAAAAGAAGCAAAATTAGCCAACGATTACTTAACACTCAATTCACCCCCCCTCTTGAGTGCCATTGAACCTTCAATTGGTATCAGAGCCTAAGCTTCTCGAAAGAGTAACATCTAGAGGAGTTAAGAATGAGTACTCAAGAATTAAGTGCAATCGGTTATGACAACAAGTCACCCAAGTTTAATGGAAATAATTATGCTTGGTGGAAGAACAGGATCCAGAATGTTATCATGGGTATTGATTATGAATGCTGGCTCGTAGTTAAAAATGGTCCTAATATCATTCTCAAGACAGATGTTGAGGGGAACCAGGTTCCCAAGAAAGATAGCGAATTGGTCACTGCTGATTACAAGTTGCTGGAGAAGAATGCTAAGGCAATGTCAATACTACAACAAGCAATAGGTGAGACCGAAACAAATCGTATCTCTGGCTGTAGTAGTGCTAAGGAGATATGGGACACCCTTGAACTTGCGTTTGAGGGAACCAGCGAGGTAAAACGGTCTAAAATTGATTTAATCATGTCTAAATATGAATTGTTTGCCATGAATAAAAATGAAAAAATCAATGATTGCTTTCGTAGGTTTATGACTATTGTAAATGATCTTAGATCTCTTGGTAAAAATTTATCTGACGAGGATCTTGTGAGAAAATTATTGCGTAGTTTAACAGATGCATGGACAGCCAAGGTAACAGCAGTATACGAAGCAAAGGATCTGTCTACCTTGTCTCTGGAACAGCTGATTGGTTCCCTTATGACTCATGAGATGCTGATTGACTCTAAGTCTGAGAAGGAACCAGCAAGAGGCATGGCGCTTAAGGGAACAGTAGAAGATGATGAAGATGAAATTAGCATGATTGCAAAAAGATTTGAGAGATCTCTTCGAGATCAAAGAAAGAATTTCAAAGGTAAGCATTTTAAAAACTATAAAAAATCTAACTCTAATTCTTCTTCTACAGGATGTTTCAAGTGTGGAGAAAAAGGACATCTTATTCGAGATTGTCCTAAGTGGAATGACAAACAGTCTAAATCCGGAGATAAACAAGCATACAAGAATGCCATGATAGCTTCCATGTGGGGAGACTCTGACTCAGGGTCAGATGAGGAAGAAGGATCACCCAACTCAGATGTTTGCCTAACTGCCTTTACAAACATCAAGGAAAACAGCACTGGTCCAGGAACCAGAGGGGGAACCAGTACATTCAACAAATGCTTTATGGCAAAGAAGGATGTACTACATGAACGCAAGGTAAGCTTAGAGCAAATTAGAGAAGATATGCATGAATATGATAGAGAAAATATGCTTGCTTGTATTGATTCCTTACTAGATGAATGCTATAAACTAAGTGAAACATACATAACTTGCAAAAGAGAATTAAAAGAAAAACGTGGTGAATGTAATATTGCTATTGCTAGTTGTGATCATCTAGAAGGAGTCTGTTATGAACTAAAAAATCAAGTAGCAGAACTAGAGGTTGAATTGGACAAGTGTAAAGTGGAACTAGAAAAGGAAAGATCGTTTGAACCAATTGATGGTGAAGAGGATCTGACCTCCTGGTTCCCTAGAGACTTATCAACCACTAGTGATACTCTTGATTTTTCAGTAGCTATAAGTAAAGCAAATTCGTGTACTAGAACTTCCTTGTTGAAGGCCTTTGAAACATTGGCTTACAACCTGGAAAACTCTCACAAGGAAATTGCTTCACTTAAAGCTGCACAGTTCACTGTTTCCCCTACAGGTACCAGTGTAGATGTCAGTAATACGATTGATAAGTATGAAAGTAATATTTGTGATTTGCATGCGGAAATCAATCAACTGAAAAAGGACAAGCAACCAGTGGTTGTTGACATGTCTATTGACTCTATGGTTTCAAAGCTTAATCTACAATTCGAAGCTTTAAAAAGTAACTTTGATTTTCTTAAAGAGAAAAAACGAATTGTTAACTAAAACACTTGAAACCAGAGAAAAAGAACTTAATGATAGTCATAGACATGTGGACAAATTATTGAATGCTCAAGAATCCTTAAATTACCTGACTTCATCAAGAGGAAACAGAGGAAAAGTGGGTCTTGGTTATATTAGACAGAGAACAAGGACTAACTGGTCTCCCAGAGAAACCACCTGGATCAAAGAATATCAACGAGGCAAGTATGTCATGACTAAAGAGATGCATGTGTGTTTTCATTGTGGTAAAAATGGACATAAAATGCATGAATGTCCAGCTAAGAAAATTAGTGCTAATAAGAACAGCAAGGGTGTAAAATATGTATGGAGAAGAAAGGATCAACAAGATGTTAATGTTGTTGAAAAGGGACCCAAGTATGTTTGGGTTTCCTAAAACTAATGTTTGATTTGCTCTTGCAGGCTAGAGTGAAGGGAGACACCTATGGTATTTGGACAGTGGTTGCTCAAGACACATGTCCGGGGATAAAGATCAATTCCTTTCACTAGTGGCCTTTGATGGAGGAAGTGTCACCTTTGGGGATAACAGCAAGGGAACCATCACTGGTTTAGGTAAGGTTGGTAAGACACTTTCTAACGCAATAGATGATGTTTATTATGTTGAAGGCTTGCAACATAATCTCTTGAGTATTTCTCAATTATGTGACAAAGGTAATATAGTTGAGTTTCAAGCCAACCTATGTCACATAGTTAACTCACAAACAGGAGAACTTGTATGTGAGGGAACCAGGAAGCATGATGTTTACATCACCTTCTTAGATAAAATCCCTCAAGACAAGTCCATCTGTTTGAAAGCTGTTTCTGACAATAATCAATGGATTTGGCATAAGAGGTTTGGACATGCTAGCCTAACACTTCTAAACAAACTTAAAACACGTGACTTAGTTGTAGGCCTTCCTAACATTAAGTATGAAGCTGATAAAGTTTGTTCTGAATGTGTAAGGGGGAAACAGGTCAAAATCTCTTTTAAGCCTAAAACTGTTTTGAGTACCAGCAGACCCTTCGAACTTGTACACATTGATTTGTGTGGTCCCATGAGAGTACAAAGTCGAAGAGGTCATAGATATGTCTGTGTTATGGTTGATGATTATTCTAGGTACACTTGGGTAATGATGTTACACACAAAGGATGAAACGTTTGAAGAATGGGTAACATTGGTGAAACAAGTGGAGAACCAGCTCACCCACAAGCTGGTCTCGGTAAGATCAGACCATGGTACTGAATTTGATAATGCTAACTTTATTGATTATTGTAGGGAACATGGAGTTAATCACAACTTCTCAGCCCTAGAACACCTCAACAAAATGGTGTTGTAGAAAGGAAGAATAGAACTCTTGAGGAGATGGCGAGGACGATGCTCATTGAGAGTGGTCTCCCAAAGAGTTTTTTGGGGAGAAGCTGTTGACACTGCTTGCTATATATTGAATAGAGGTCTCATTAGACCAAAGTTAAATAAGACTCCCTATGAACTTCTTAAAGGTCGAAAGCCCAACATCACATACTTTCGTGTCTTTGGATGTAAATGCTATGTGCATAATAATGGGAAGGACCAGCTTGATAAATTTGATCCTAGAAGTGATGAGGGAATCTTCCTTGGATACTCTTCTCACAGCAAAGCATATAGAGTCTTTAATAAAAGGACTCTTCGTGTTGAGGAGAGTGTCCATGTCATTTTTTGATGAATTTAACATGTCTTCTGAGATTGCGCAGGTACAACCTGATGAAGTGATTGGATTGATGGATTTCACGGGGAACCAGTATACTGGTCCCACGGATGAAGTGCAAGCAGATCTAGGCCTACCAAATACTCCACCAGATGATAATGATGAAGTGCCTAGAGAAGAAAATGAAGATAATGAGGACTCTGAAGGGGAACCAAGTCCTGATGGTTCCTCAAATAATAGACAGGTAATGAGTTCAGGGGGAACAGAAGAAGGTACCACCCCTGAACCTGAGATGGATGTAAAGACTGCCTTCCTCAATGGATATTTAAAGGAAGAAGTATATGTGGAGCAGCCACCTGGTTTTGAAGATGCACTGTTCCCCCAACATGTGTACAAGTTGGACAAAGCATTATATGGGTTGAAACAAGCTCCGAGGGCTTGGTATGAAAGATTGTCCAATTTCTTGATGGCAAATGATTACAAGAGGGGAACAGTAGACAAGACCTTGTTCATAAGAACCAGGGGGAAACACTTGATTGTAGTACAAATTTATGTTGATGATATTTTATTTGGTGCTACTAATCAGGTTTTATGTGATGAATTTGCTAATCTTATGCAGAGTGAATTTGAAATGAGCATGATGGGAGAACTAGGATTATTCCTAGGGCTGCAGATTAAGCAAATGGATGATGGAATAATGATCCATCAACAAAAGTACTTAAAAGAGCTGCTGAAAAAAATTCGGCATGGAGAACAGCAAAGCTTATGATACACCTGTTCCCCCATCTACAAAATTAGATGCTGATCTTAAGGGAAAAAATGTTGAAGCTACGCTTTATAGAGGAATGATTGGTTCTCTACTTTACCTAACAGCTAGTAGACCTGACATTGTGTTTTCTGTTGGTTTGTGTGCTAGGTTTCAAAGCAATCCAAAGGAATCTCACTTGAAGGCTGTTAGAAGGATACTTAGGTATCTTGTGGGAACAGCAGATCTGTTTTTGTGGTACCCCAAAGGCAGTACCATTGATCTCATTGGATATACAGATGCAGATTATGCTGGTTTCCTAGTTGATAGAAAGAGCACATCAGGTATGGCACACTTCCTTGGCTCTTGTCTTATATCATGGGGTTCTAAAAAGCAAAATTCAGTGGCCCTATCCACAGCAGAGTCAGAATATATAGCTGCAGCTTCATGCTGTTTCCAGCTACTGTGGATAAGGAACCAGCTGAAAGATTTTGGTGTTATTTATAAAAGTGTTCCTATTTTTTGTGATAACACTAGTGCAATCAATATTTCAAAGAATCCTGTGCAACACTCCAAGACAAAACACATTGAAATAAGACACCATTTTTTAAGAGACAATGTGGAAAAAGGATTGGTGGAGATGTTGTTTTGTAAAAGTGAAGATCAAATTGCTGATATCTTCACAAAGCCTTTGTGTAGAGAGTCTTTTTGTAGGTTAAGAGTCCTTTTAGGTCTAGTTAGACTTTAGGTATTGGCTTCAATTACTTCCTTCAATGATTGGTTAGAATGGTATTCTCTTGTATAGTGTGTGTACATACTTATGTTGATATCTTTCAAGTGTTGTGTAGATGGTTCAAAATTCTCAAAAGGATTGAGAATCATTGTTGTAAGAAACAGGTGAAATCAGGCTGAATTGCCAGAAACAGCGTGACATGGTTCTATACAGGTACCAGCAAAGGGAAACAGCAGACCAGCTCTGATATGTCATCCGATAATATCTTTTATTTTCGGAAGATTACTATAAGATATTTCCTTTTGGAAGGAATTTTATCTTATTTCAGTTATTTTAATCCCATATAAAAGGCAAACATATCATATGCCTTATTTATAGTTGGTTGAGATAATTATGGTAAAAGATAATTACCAAATTTTTGATTTTCAATTTAAAAATATCCTTTACAGTTGCTTTTTTATTGGCTCAACTAACTCTTTTTCTTCCTTCTTCTCTCTTTGTGCTTCATTGTTAAAAAATATACACTAACCCTTTGTGCAGATCATCAATCATCATCACTCGAAATTCTCTTTCTCTCTCTCGTATGCTTTAAATTCATCATTGTTCATTCGGTTACTGTTCACTCAAGGAACCAGCTCAGTCTCAGGGGGAACATCAGAAGGAAGCATAAATGTCCTTAAGCCCGAAGTTGGAGGAAATTCAGAAAAGTCAAAGTGAAAAGGATGAAATAGAGGTTGTTGGTTATTATGAGGAGACACCCACTGCTAAGACCATGGTACGAAGTAGAGTAACTCAATTAAAGAAGTTCACTGAGAAGGTGCAGGAGGAACAGTCCATTGACGCTGTTCCAGGAACCAAGAGAAAAAGGGTACCAGCAAGAACCTCCTTGCTTGATTGATGTGATGCTAGTTTTGCACTCGTTATGCAACAAGGAGAACATTCTGAATCAGTACATATCTCTCATGATTTATAAAAAAAAAAAAAAAAAAAAAAAAAAAAAAAAAAAAAAAAAAGAGGAACCAGCAGGTCAGGAAGTGGTTTTGAAACAGATTGGGGAATCACAAGAATATGCTTAGTAATATAATGATTTTGGCAGAGCATGGTTGACAAAGATGAAGAGGAATCAGATGATAATACAGAAAGATGTTGCAAAGTTTGAGGAGGAGAAGGGAACGAGAATGATGATGAGGAGTGATGCTGTTTCTGTTCTTGTTTCTCACCCTCATGTTTATTCTAAAATAACTGATTTTGTTGGTCTGTCTACTTCTCTCCATTCCATGAACTTTCTTTTTGGATGGATTTGGGCTTCTTTGGTTGAACTTTGTTGGCTTGTATGAACTACTAACTCTGCTATGGTATGAACTGTTTGGCTAATCTCTTTTTGCAGCATAATGCTTGAATGGTGGTTGATGCCATTGTATGGATAAGCACATTAACTTGTGCACATTGCTTTTACTTATGGATACTTTTTAATGATGCAAAAGGGGGAAGTAGTCTGAAGTTGAAGCCTAAGGTTTAGCTAGTTTAGATTTGAGTCAGTTTGAGTCTTTTTATTTCGTATTTTCTATTTTCTGTTTAGGGAACCAGTTGGCCTAACTGACTTGTTCCAAAGAGTCTTGAGTCCTTGAAGTTTTTGACGGTTTTCCTTTTGAGCATGTTCACAGGTTCAGGAACTTCAAAGTTTGTCATCATCAAAAAGGGGAATTTGTTGAGTCCCTTAGGTTTTGATTGATAGTTTTGAATGATGACAAACAGCTAAGGGAAACAGGTCCTTGAAAGTGTTCGATACAGTTGGGGGAACCAGCTAACATAGAAACACTGTTTCCCAGACAAGTTATTACTTACATGAGTTTTCTTATTGAACTAACTTGTCTTTATACAGGAACAGTTATATGATAAAAGTGTTATGTACTGGTAGGGAACCAGTATGTACTGTTTCCATGGTTGCTACGTGGTAAAGCAGTCACATACTCTTTATTGTGCATTAACCATGTTACATGTGCAGTAGTTGAGTTGATTCCAAGACTTGGAGCATAGAAGCCTTTCGAAGATATTTCGAAGAAAGATTGTTTGCTCATAATAGAAGTATTCAAGGAAGATTCAAGTCTTGAAGATTACATGAAGAAAAGACGATTTATGCTTTAATATGTTATCTAGGTTTTCATGTAATATGCTCCGTAGTATGCTTGCATGTTTGGGTTATATAAGTGCTTAAAAGTATATTGAAGTATGATATGAAATCTGGTACAAAGTTGGAACAGGTTTCATAACATGTTTCAATTCAGGGAACCAGGTCGGGGAACCAGGTTCACTGTATTCGAGCTGCCGTTTTGGAAAAAGATTTTACAAAAAGATTTTTTTCGAAAAGATTATTTTGAAAATATTTTGTGCAGCTGGAAATAAGATGAAATATTCTTGGTTACCTAAAAACTAGGAGTATTTATCTTAATTGATTCTATCTTTGTGATTAAATCAAATAAGATAAAAACTTTCCTAAAATTACATTATATTCTTATTCTCTAAGATTGTGTGATTTAAGGAAACTAGGTTTTAGGAATCTAAACTTATATAAACTCATCTTATTTCACATATTTCGTGTGCCTCTCCAGAAATTAAAAGAGCAATTATTTGAGAGCATATACTTAAGCACTAATCCCATTCATCAAGTCATATACAAGAGCATTCTAGTACTTAAACTTTTTCTCTTAATTAGCTTCGTAGAAGTGAGATCAAAGGGGAGTTCTTGATTCTTGTATTGAGTCTTTACAAAGGGGTTAAAGGCTGGGGTGAGTGTTTGTGAGTTCAAACACATTGGGCTTACGAGTGTAAGTCGAGAGCACACTCGGAGTAGAGTGTGGGGTTTGCTGGTTCCCGGAGTAGGGAACAGCAGAGTGTTCTTTGTCTTTGTTTTTTCGGAGTAGATCAATAAAGAACTTAGGATAGGAGGACGTAGGCCTGAGTTGGCTGAACCTCGTTAATTTGTTGTGTTCTTTATTGCTTTGTTTCGTTAAATTTGTTGTCTTCTTTATTGCTTATTTATATTCCGCTGCGTACGGGAACCAGCACAACTGGTTCCTCACACATAATCGAAAAGAAGCAAAATTAGCCAACGATTACTTAACACTCAATTCACCCCCCCCCTCTTGAGTGCCCATTGAACCTTCACAAATTAATTGTTGATATATTGATACATGTTGCAGTTTCTTTTAGCTATCCAAATGCTCAGAGTACCAAAGTCTGCATGATTATCAATTGCATCGGAAACAGAAGGCAGGGAGGAACTTTCAAAGCAACTCTACTAATGAAATGAAGTAATTCCTACTATTACAAACTTATGTTTATTGAGATTCTTCCTTTTGATTAATTGTGCGGAGTAGTTCACCTACTTTGATGTTGACATGGACTTATTAGTTTTCATGTATTATAAATATTGTAGGAGTTCAATTTGCCAAATGATTCATACTTCAGATCAGCTGGTGAATTCAGGTTCATTGGACAGTGATGCTCGTTTTCCTGATGAGGAAGAGGAAGAGGAAGAGGAAGAGGAAGAGAATGAAGAAATGGGAGAGGAGGATGGAGAAATGGGGGATAATGCAGAAGCAATGGTCCCAATCCAATACAAATGGTCTGATGATCCAGCAGAGTATATACATATTGCATATCTGCCTCGAATTTGGTGCTTAGATTTTGCTAATTTTAGAGAAGTCACCGGCTTGGTTGATGAGTTAATAACGCAATCAAATAATCCTCATCTTCAAGCTCCCAATTGGATGTGTGAATTTGAGTCAGAAATCACTGCTGCCAACTACGTACAAGGTGTATGTCAATTGCCACTCGATTTTGCAGAAGCTGTTGAAATGCTGACCCGAGTAACGGTGTTTTATCCTAATGAATACCAACCTGCCCGTCCAGATGAATGAAAGTTGCAAAATTAAAATCAGCTTAATACCAACCTGCCTTTAATTCTTGTTTTGTTTTTCTTTTTAGTGACTATATTCTATGTAAAGAACTCATGCAAATAACCTTAGGCACCTATGATATTGTTCATCTATGCAAATGTCCTGACTTGCTCAATTTTTTTAAATATTGAAGCTCCTTGTGATTGGTAACCTAAATTGAGTGAAGGAAATCATGCTTTGGATGGATTTTTTTAAAGATGTTTTTGGGAAGCAGCAAGTTAGGAGGGAAGGTTGAATTATAAGGACTACTTTTGAACAATTAATTAGAAATTGGAATTATTTGACCCTCTACGGCCCTCTAGTTGTTCTGTTGAGTGGTGGACTTGCTATAATAGGTGATTTTCTTAAGATGCTCATCAAGTATAGAATCGTTAGAAAATAAATAATTAAATACTACTGGACTTTTACGAGGATTGTGATTGGCTTACATGTAAAGGATGTGCAGAACAAGGAATTAGAAACATGAAGTATGCTACTTTTAAATGAATTGGCTCACATGGTGTTACCATGAAATGTGAACATTGCTGACTTGAGGGTTGTTTATTGTACTTTCTGTCTTCTGTAATTCAGTGCATTTGGCCTTTTGTCTTCCATGTTGTTCTCGTCTGTTAGAGTACCAACCTGAGATCTCTGCTAGCCTCGAAATTCTTTGTATCTTGCATCTGTTATCTACTTGGCTGCTCATTCAATTTAATCAAGTAATCATTCATATATCATATTTCAGGGAATAATTTACAGCTTACTGAACAAAAAGAAGGAAGCTGATTTACAGAAATCTTGTTCCAGAAGAATTCCACAAAAGAGGATTCCTTGAAGATGTTGTAATGGCAGCAAAAACAGAATCGAGAGAACAGCTAGAGAAGGAGTTTAAGTCTCAGTTTTTCATATAAGAGATAACTAAGTTTTGAATCTGTGGTAAGATTCTTTAGCTGTGTTATTATATTCATGGCTATGTCATTGACCCTTGTAAGTTGGAATTTGCCCTCTTCATTAAAATCTGTAAATTGACTGTAAGTGAATTCAATGAGAGAGCTGCTGCTTGTGATAAAAATAAATGACTATTTATCATTAAGGCAGCCATGTCATCTGTGGAGATCCTAAGCTTTAGCAGGTAAAGGAAGCCATATAAAACTATGTTGCAGGGTGCATCTTTATTTGCATATCCACTAGACCGCTACCCTGCACCTAAACATGTTGATTTTGTTTCTTCATTACATGAGCAGATGGAAAGGGTTTGTTAGCAGAAAGCTACTCCTTGTGTCCCTTAAAATAAACAATCAAGGGTAACATAGGAAAATTCAAAGTATAGTAACTTAGCTAGAAAGTGGCCTGTGATTTTGAGATGGCTTAAAAAGGTTGTGGAAATTTCGCCTTTCATATAGGTACACAGTCTATAAAAAATATTTACTGTCAAGGTCTCATAATTTATGATACCTTTAGCCTGTAATAGATCATCGAGGTAAAGAAAATGATGTCCATGACATTACAATCTAAATTACTTTATTATGAATTTGCTGATTTATTTTACCATTGTTTTCTTGTACAGGTCCCTGGCTGAGTTGATGAACCCTTTGCTAAGAAGATCCTGTCTTAGGCAATTATGGAGGCTGGAAGCTCTTTATTTTTCGAGAAATGACCTGAAAGTCACCAGGAACCACAAGCTAACCTCACTATCCTTGCCTACAATGGCATTGTGTGTACATATAATTTTCACTTGGTAAACTGAAAGTGTTGTCTGATCTATTTAGAAGTGTTTGTTAAACATCAAGCTCCTTTTTCTGGCTGATAATCTTGTAGACACTAGCCTGTGCATGGATTCTTGCTGCAAAATGTTAGAAAATTTTGTTTTATTATTCTTGAAAATGATATTTGATGGTTGAAATTGTTTGTTTGTAATTTGGATGATTTATATTTTTTCTCAAAAGATCTTTTTGCTTGGATCTAACATGGTCTATTGTCAGCTCGGGTGTTAGTACATAAGAAATGGGCAAGTTGTAGGTGAGACTATCTCTCGCTAATTTATTGTACATGACTATATTATACAAGAAAATCCTTGTATATGACTATTGTACAGAAAATCTGAGAAGAGTTTATTACCTCAGGATTCAGGACTAAGGACTAACTTGGGATACCTTACAGCAACAAAAACAACATAAGCGTAAAAACCAAAAGAACAGCCTCTGTTGGAACTTGATAATCCTTATTGCCGCACTTTCAACCTCTATTGGAAATAGGCACCCTTGTTGGGAGGCATTGGTGGACGTAATCGTAGCAACGCCGTCAAACTGGCAAGCTTCGACACTTTGATCATTCATCTGGAAATACATGTTGAAGGCATATGAAATGTTTACCATTAGCATCAAGGTCATTGCATGAGGACCCGTAACCGAGGGAAGTGGTTCATATAATTATGATTAATATATCTTGCAAAATCATATGTTGAAATGATCTTACATACATATTACCTTATGCTAACTCCTCCATCATAAAGATGTTTGGTAACATTTTTCTTAACCCATTCTTTAGCATGTTCATTCGGCTAAGCATGTCATTAGGGATGGCAACCATGACTTCAATCCCCGTCCCAGCCAAGGCATTAAGTGTAGAGGAATCAGCGAAGGCATACATTTTTATTTATTTATAATTTTTTAATTTTTTTTTTTTTTTTTTTTTTTTTGTTATTGCACTTTTTTAAACATTCAAATTGTATATAGTTATATCCATTAAAATTGTATTTTTAGATTTATGTTTTTTTTTTGTTATATAATATCGTAGTAGAGTAAAACCTTGTAGGAAGAATGAGAAATTCTCAATAAACACTCGTATTCACTATCTAAGAACAACTTTTTCTAGTTACCACTTGTATGTTGCTAGACCGAGATTTATATTATACCAATGTGGCGATTCATTTCACTTACCAATCTTGTTTTTACAACTCTCAAAGGAGAATAAGTACAATGCTTAGAAATTGAAAATCCAACGGTTTTTTGTTTTTATTACTACAAAATAGAGTAAAACCCAACCTTTTATTGAAATTACGATGAAATTAAACGTGGCATATTCACTCCTCTAACATCACCTCTTATTATAATTCAAGATCTATCGATAGAATATGATGATGGTAAGTTCGGTAATTTGATCAACTATGTGATCGGCTAACCAATTCACCAGTGGATTTTCATAGCTTCTCTATAGTAATACATGCAAACAACTTCCCAATCTAGTAAATTGATTAACTTTCAAAGTAATCGACCACACGGACACATCCACCCTTGTAATCTACTTAGACCTTGTGAGATGTAGAGGTGCCAATTGATCATCTAGTATGACTTAACTTCCAATCTTCCATGTAGACAATGTAGTGTTGAATTCAATTCATGCAATGTTATTAGAATAATTCAAGTCGGGTCAGTTTCGTTAGGGCCGTCACAGAAGCTAATAAAACAAAACTTGAGTTGGCCCTCGCCCTGCCTTGTTACTTTCTTGATGGCCCAATAAAGCCCACATTCAAATTCTCTCTCCTCTTTATCTTCTCCATTTTGCCAGAAAATCCTGCAAAAAACACTGCAACTCTCTGTCTCAATCACAACACTCCTACTTCTTCCATAGGTACTTCCTAATTTTTCTCTCTCAATTGACTGAAAGTTTATTTCTTTGACTTAATAATTGTGTTCCTTTGCTTCATATACTAGTATAATTTTCAACATTTACAATATTGGAATTATGCAATTTTTTCCCTTGAATGCATGTAGTTGAATTTATCACATTTTAATTGCATTTCTATGTATTAATTCTCCTCAAAATTTTATTTCTTAAAGATTTTTATCACTCTTTTTTCGCTGTTTAATTGCTGAATATTATGCTGTATTATTTGGGTAATAAAGGAGGTTTTTGCAACTGGGGATGGGGCCTTTGACCTTAGCCATTGGTAACAAGAACTCTTCAATGGAACAATCAGGTACTATATTATATTTTCAGGGGTTTAATTTTACAATATGTTATAATGTTGTAATATTCTTAAGCTAATTTTGTTAGTAATAAAATATAATCATGATTCTTAAAGGTTTAGTTTAATTAAATTGAATATGACCCCAATCAATCAAACACCCATTTTCAAGATATATATTTATAAGCGAGATTATTCTGCAAAATTTTATTGGGTTTTATGAGAAGAGATAGAGAGTGTGATTTTGTTGCGGGTTTAAGAAATATAAAAAGGGAGTGTAGTTTTGTTACATAATTTCATATTGGATGAAAAATTTGTTTTGGAGTTCGTTGAGGGTTTGAATTAGTATGCTCCAGGAGTGTAGGTTTTGTTACACAGTCCCATAGCTTGTGCATAATCTGGACCGCCTTTACTGGGATTAATGAAATTTTGTTGACTTGTGTTGATCGCGCACCACCTCAAATTACAATGACCATAGGTGCTGGCACATTAGACTCTTTGAAGTTTCCTAGAATATGTAAAGGACCTTAATATCAAGTGTTGACGTCTGATTGTATGTCAAATATGCTGTATAACTGTACTACATGACACGGAGAAGACAGTTGATGCAGGTGTAGCAAATGCATTGATGAAATTGAGCTTATAGCTTAATTTTCGCAGTCATTAAATGAGGTCTAATGTTGCTACTGAAAGCTGAATTGCTGGGCCTTTAATAAGTGGTCGTTTCTCGAAGGTCGGGTTGATTGTTTAATGTGTACTTACTTTTCAGTTTCCTCAAATAATTTTGTTTATGCTAAGATCCAATTAGTTTAGCCACATGTTATATGTGGAGTATAAAATTCAGAGTACTATGTCTTATTGGTGTAATGGACCTATAGAACTTACAATAATACATATAAGCCTTTTCATGTTGGAAGTAATCATCTATGGGGAAGTTCGTGCCTTAGTGCAGTGGTCAAGTGTCTACTTGCTATCCGAAAGGTCACGATTTTGATCCCTGGAAGCAAACAGCCTCTTTATGCAAATAAGGGTAAGGTTGCATACATCTGGACCTACCCTAGCGAGAGCCTTGTCCACTGGATACTACCTTTAAGGAATCATCTGTGGGGTGCATATATGTACTGAAAAACTCATTTTCCTATCATTACTTCTTAATTTTCCTGTCCCAACTACTTTAGCAATGATACATGCATGAGTCTTTGTTATATTGCCCATGTCCCTTAGTTAATGAAAAGGAGAAAGGAGACATATCCTAGTACTTTGTATGCTTTTCTTCATGTGTAAATTCATACTAATAAAATGCTTATCTTAACCTCCATTTATTTCAGGCCAAAAGAGAACTGAATGATCCTGAGAATGCTGTTATTGGTGCTTTTGCTGGTAATAACAAATACAATTTGCTTGCTCATTGAGTAACATATAGGCACATGCATAATCCTATTTTTTATCATACGTTTGTTAACGTGGTGTTTCTAGTAATTAGAATAGGCAGTATGGTTCCTGCTGTTTGTGTGGTAATGTGGAGAATGCAGGTCTCTGTAGATGCTTTTTGTGCTGTTTGCATCTTTGAGCTTGCTAACTGAGATGAATGATTAGAAACTGAAGCCTGAGATATTTATACCAAACTTGTTGATTTTTAATCAAACCGATGAGAAACCTTTTGTACTAGGATAACGCTTGGAACATCAATTGCATGGCCTGAGTTGGCTATTACAGATGCTGGCTAAAGCTTGACTATGCTAATTTCCATGATACTTGTTCATCCAACATTGTCTAGTTAAATGCCTGTACATAACCTTCTAATTTCGTATGATTCTTAATGGAAGAAAATTACTACAGGGGCAAACTTGCTTATAGGAATAAGACTTGCAAATTTTGCATTAAATTCAAGCAGAACATTTAACATGTCCTCTATTACTATATTATGATAACAGTTATAAATTTCCTTTTCTTGTGAGTTCCAGTATTCGGAGGAACATCTATGTGATATTCTGTAAACTTATGAAACTTTAAGAGAATTTGAGGTGTAATTTCTGTACAGATGCAACTGAAGACAGTCTGATTTTATTTCAGACATTTTGGTGGTTACCTTGGCCTTTTGTAATAACAGTAAGAAGTCTTCTTGCATGAGCATGATTTGAAATTGGCATTTTAAAAGCTATCATTGTCATGTATTGTTATGGGTTTTATATCAGTCTTTATCAAAATTTTCAGGTGCTTTAACTGGTGCTATTACTACCCCTCTTGATGTTATTAAGACTAGGCTAATGACCCAGGTATCGTATTGTTCTTAATCTGATTTGTATGGCTCTTCAATTTTTGTTTCACATCTTTGCTTGTTGCATGGTCTCTCATAGTAACTCTTGGCATTATAATTTTTTCTCACAGGGATCTGCAAATCAGTACAATGGCATAGTCGATTGTCTCAAGACTATTGTTAGGGAAGAGGGAGCCCCTGCCCTTCTAAAGGTAATAGTGTTAGAAATAGCCCATGACATAATGCTATTTACTTGTTGCAGTTATAAATTTTCAAAGTTTGACAATTCTTATCAGCCTGTTAACCTAACTATACGATTCTAGACATCAACTAAGACAAATGCAACAGATTTCGTTTCTTAACATCAATATAATATATTATAATGTCTCCAATAATAAGGGAAGGTGACCAACCACAATCCATAACTAAAATTAGTTGTTCCTCTTTCAACTTTCATCAGCAACCCAAACAATACTACCTTATAAATACTCATCATAGCTAATTACTATCTCACTACACCATAAGCATCAATTACCAATACAACTTTTCGAAGCGATTTCGTTCTATCCCATTTTTCACAAATCACAATGGCCAAGCAGTTCTTCCTTTTTTCTCTACTCTTTGCTCTGTTTCAGATGAGCTTTGCAGCTCGGCATCTATTACAAACCACTTCCTCCAATCCAACCATTGCCAAAGCCGAGCATTCCTCCAATGCCTACTATCCCAACTGTGCCCGAAACAGGATTGCCACCATTGCCAATCCAAGCGTTCCACCGATGCCATCTAACCCCTTGCCCGCAGTCCCAGCTGTAACTAATAACCTCCCACAGCCTGCAACATTGCCACCACTTTCAGCTACCAGCCCTCTCCCAGCAATGCCTGCAGCGCAAGCTCTTCCACAATCGACAGCATTGCCACCACTCTCAGCTGCTAGTCCTCTCCCAGCAATGCAAACTACACCAACTCTACCACAATCTACTACTACTCTACCAAAGCCAACAAATGTGTCCCCATTGCCTGCTACCTTGCCACCATTGCCATCCATGCCTTCTGCACCTAAAATGGCGTTACCTCCTTTACCGGCTATGCCAACCACCATACCTACAATCCCAACCATGGCACCATCTCCATCCCAGTAATGAAAAGCATCGATTACTTCTCTATATAGCATTTACCGTCGTTTACTCCTCACTTGGGTGGGCATCATCATATCTTAGTCTTCTGGTCTTAGGAGACAAAGGTTATACTTGAAATTATAGCTTACTGTAATTCCTCGTTATTTTGTACTTGTTATAGGGAATATTTATTTTTATTTATCACATTTTAATGTTATCTATCTTTCCTACGAGTAATTTTTTTTTTTTTTTTTTTTTGTTAATTATTAAATGCGTTGATTTTAATGATGGAAAATCAAATCTATCAATATGGTATTTTTTTTTTATCTTTATAATAATTTACTTTTTTATTGAAAGCAATAATTTACTTATTTACTTTAAGATCGGATTTTGATACTACGTGGAGTAGGTTGCAGAAAATCTTATTTTATTTTCCATAAATAATTGGATAGATTTTAGGGGAAAAAAATAAACAAGACAGTATATATATTTGGGTTTTCCGTCATTAAAATATCACAAATCTATGAAGCATGGAAAACCTATCATTATTATTCAAAAAAAAATCCACAAGCATTGAAGATCTTGCTGATGAATTATTGATCGAAATATTTGTTCGACTTCCGTGTTGTGAAACTATAATCACAGCGAAATTCGTATCGAAACGCTGGTTATCTTTGCTATCGAACCCTAAATTTGCGATAGATTTCCTTAATCATAAGAAAAATCTCCCTTTTCCGCTGAAGAAACCTCCATGGACGATTTTGTCGATGCAACTTATAAACAGTGAAGGGAAAGTTCGGACTAATTCCCCATTTCACAAGGTATTCAACTCTCCGAAATTCTCCCTTACTTTTATTCCTTTTCAAGTAAAACTGCTGCGACGTTCAAGGACTTAATCTTATGCATTGATTCGAATAGTAATGATCAATATTACATTTGTAATCCATTAACAAAGCAATGGGTTGCTCTTCCCCTACTCCAGCTCGAGTGTCGTGGACCGACACATCATGGCTTGTTTAGTGTGTGAAGACCCTTTCTATAATGTCATTGAAAGACGTGTTGATTATAAGTTTAGGGTTATTGTCGTTGTTCGTCCCACGATGGTGATTCCCAAAAATGGGGCATATGATCCATCCTTTACTTTGAACCTCATGGTTTTTCTGCTCGGAGAATTGTAGTTGGATAGACATTGATCTTAGGTTAATGCGACCCCCTAACTCTAGGAGCCGCATAGCACCTTTAAAGGGTGTGGTTTGTAAGGGAATGGTTTGTGTTCTCTATAGTGTATATTTCGGGTTGTTTGATCCATTCAATGTGACTCCTACTTCAAGCCGAGTTGTTGAGGCCAGAACTCTACCAACATGTAATAGTTTAAGGAGAGGAAACCTCTTAGAATGTGGAGGGAGATTGATTTCAATCTATTTAGCTAAATTTGCCATGAATCCTACGAAGTTTATTATAAGGGCTCATCGGTTTATGTAAAGGGCGACCGTTCTAGTAATGACATACAATGAATTGGATCTCAATGGGAATAATAATAGTAATAATGAGGTATGTTGGAAGACCTACAATGTCACGAGCTTTAACCAGGCAGATCACCTCGTCAAAGTGGCATACGTACTATCCATATACACCCGACTAATAATCGGATGATATATGTCCTAACTGCTGAGAATAAGGTGTTTCTCAGTAATATAGGATCATCTCATCGCTTGAAGAATTTGGGTCAAATTCGGCTAGGACTTCAGGGACGTTTTGAACAGTTCTATTCTTCTACCAGACTTGAGCTCCAGTACTGGCCTACGCCAGTTCCTTGGATAAATCCAGTGCAGTAACTTGCATTATCACTTTATTAGCTATTTGAATAACTATTATTATAGTTTGGTTTGTTGAAGTGTGTTAGTTGCTTTGGATAATTGTTTTAAATTGGGTTTTGGATTGGGCCTTTAAGGTTCCAAGCTGTATTTTTTTTTATTAATTTGCATATAATATTTCCGTTACATATTACTTACAACTTTGGAATATTTTAGATCTTCAACTACTATGTAACGGAGGTAGTATATATTTCTCTTGATTTGAAATTGATTTAACTTTAGGATCTGTTTTTAAGTTGTTTGAAAAAAGAGACTTTTAAATTACTCTTGAAATTTGCTATTCAAAAGTAGGTGTCCGTACTTTATTTTGGGATTCTCAAGCCTTGACTTTGTAAAAGCTGCTCCGTATTTTTTCAACAAGAACAACTTATGAATGAAAGGTCATATATATAAGTTACCCATTTGAAGATCTTACTTGGCGATGAACTCATCTACCAAATAAAATAAAGCTATGATCAAAACAGTTTCATTATTTTCAGTTGCTCTATTTGCGTTGTGTTTTGTAGTACGCTCCTTGTCCTATAAAAGGTGCTCATGTGCAACTTGTCCGTCCAACTCCATTTATGTAATGATGTTTTTAGTGAAAGTTGTAAAGGCTTGGATGTTAAAAGTCAAATCTATGTTTCTTTTGTTGATTTAAACTCAAAGTCGGTAGTCGAGATGCTTTAAATAAATAATAAAAATAATTATATCTTAAATTTTTATTTGCTATAATCTCATATTTGAACTTTTATTAGACTAATTATTTTTATTATTTATTTAAACATCTCGACTTTATTAATTTAGATATAAATAATAAATAAAATAAAAGAAATATATATATATATATATATATATATATATATATATATATATATATATATATATATATAGGGTTGAGATTCGGTGAGAACCACCCTTTATGTGAGAACTCGTCCCTTATGTGAGAACAAATCTCAACCGTTAGATTGTATTAAATCCAACAACTAAGATTAATGATGTAATGTAACACCCTAGAAATTTCTTTCCTTTAAAATACCTCTTTTACCCTTTTAAAATATGAAGTAGCAAATATAATTACCATTTTATTGTGTACTTGACTTGTTATTAAGCAAAATAAACTTAGAATGAACAAATATAAAAAAAATGAGCAAATATAATTAAAGCTATATTTTCTATTTTACTGTGTTATTGACTTGTTTTCTGTATTTCTCTGCAGAAATGATTAGCAACAACGAGCAACTTAATAGTGATTCTAATGCCAATGACAATGTGCCAGTTACTCCTACAGTAGTAGTTTCTCCTAAAACAGATTGACACATAGGCTGTCCCCACGAATCCGACTCAGCAGCTCAGGAAGTGAAAAACATTACATTATTTTTCAAATTGCCATTATGAGAAACGCAAGTATTTTTCATAATGAGGAACTAGGGCTTTCTCCATTCGTTTTGCATATGTTAATCAATCATTCCAAGATGATTCGCAAATCACAACTCCAGCTCATACCATTCTATGATTCCTACTTCAATATTGTTATCTCTATACATTACATGAAGCGGCAAATTCGACATTACTAAACATTATCCTCTAATTAGTCCAATTATATAGTTATAACAGAGATTAAAACATAAGGAAACACAATTCTCAGATTATTCTATATAAAAATTAAACATTATCCTCATTAACAATTCTCAGATTATTCAAATGAAAATTATCAATGATTTAAATATTCATACCAATCAAATCAAGCAATTGATGTTTATTATATAGTGTTGTATTTAATATACTACATGTTCAAAATTTACGATTGTTCATATTTTTTTTACTAAATGTTCAAAATTTGTGATGTTCAGATTTTTTTACTAAATGTTCAAAATTTGCGATTGTTCAGATTTTTTTTACTAAATGTTCAAAAGTAGAGGCGTAGTGCATTGCGATTGTTCAGATTTTTTTACTAAATGTTCAAAATATGCGATGTTCAGATTTTTTTTACTAAATGTTTAAAATTTGCAATTGTTCAGATTTTTTTACTAAATGTTCAAAAGTATAAGTGTGGTGCACCTATTTCTAGGTGCACCATGGTGCACCTTAAAATTTGCGTGAACTAAGCTATTAGTATTTCATTTTACCTATTTGTCAATTTGAGATATCAATTAGTATGCTATGGACCCGCATTCTAATAATCAAAATATGTACCCGGTTCAAACTACGCATGGTTCACTAATAATGCGTTGCGTTGTTGCCTACGTCCACAGGCGGGGAGAGAAGATCCTATAATGTTCTCCTTAGGCCCTGTTCACTTCACATTAAAAAAAAAATAATATTCAGAAAATAATTTCAGTTCAGCAAAAATAAGTTTTGTTCACTAAAAATTAGTACCTTTAAGAAGAAAATATAACAGGGAATCAGTAAAAATAATTTCAGTTCAGTAAAAATAATTTAAGTTCAGCAAAAATAATTACAATTCAGTAAAAATAATTTCAGCTTTAGCAAAAATAAGGTGAAGTAAAAGGGCCTTATTTTAAGCTATTTCATAAGTTTTTTATTTTATTCCCTTTTTTTTTGTGTGTGTGGTGTGTTTTATAAACTCTAACAAGTTCAAATAAGAATTACTTTGAAGCTTATTTTAGCATTTGGGTCCATTAGGTCTAACAAAATTATTTTGATCATAAATTGACTTTATTAAGGAAGTGTTATGATCAAATTTTATAATTTTAAACTTATTATGCTCAGATGAATAAAAATCAAGTAAGTAGAATGAGTTTTATTCCAACAAAAAAAAAGCAAATAAAATGAGTTTCAACAAAAGTATTTTTTTTTTTTTACGAAAAATAAAAGTAATATTTAAATAATAAGACAATTTTAACAAAACTTCATATAACGAAATAAAATTAGAGAGGAGTATGTGACTTGGTCACACAGACCACACGTAATAAATGTTGCAAGTTACTCATGCAAACTCCTTCAACGTCATTTTCGAAAAAAAAAAAAAAAAAACAAAAAAACTCCTTGAACATTCTCTTCCCCCAATTTTCCCGCGATCTTATATATAGCCCAATTTCACCATTTTTCATTCTCCTTCAAATTCAAACCCACCTTCCACTTCCCTTTCTAATTTTGCAGTGCAAGTTTCTCTCTCCAAGCTCACAAACATGGCGGTTCATCTCTCATTCTCTCTCCAAAAATCCTCATTCATTCTCGTTACTTCTCTGTTTTCGGATCATTCTTACACCTCTGAGTTCAATTCTCTGCTTCTCCTTTGGTTTCAGGTAGTCGCACAGCTGATGAAGGAAGAGGAATTGGCTCAGGAACAATCTGCTGTTCTGGTAAATTTCTTTCAAATTGAAATTTCAAACGTCAGTTTCTTAGCTTAATCGTTGATGAAATTTGCTATCGTTTGTTCGATCGATTGAATTTACGTTGATCTTGAGCTTCTGATACTTCATGCTTGAAGCTCTACTTAGTTTAGGTTTTAAATTTTGTATTATAACAATGTGATCATCAAAATCTATCTTCATCCTTGTGTAAATTCAGTCATCGATTGAATTTCTGTTGTTTTTGAGCTTCTGATAATTCGTTGCTTGAATTTCTACTTAGCTTATGGTAAATTTTTGAATTACTACAATGTGATCATCAAAATCTATCTTCATCCTTGTGTTAATTGTGTTATCTCATGAATTTCCGTTGATATTGAGTTTCTGGTGATTCGTTGCCTGAATTTCTACTTAGCTTAGGGTTTAATTTTGTATTATTACAACGCACGTGATCATCAAAAGCTATCTTCATCCTTGTGTTAATTGTTTCATCAGCTAATATCACTATTATCGTTGAGTTTGCGAGCTATTGCTTATGCAAAGTATTTCCAGAAATGTCTAAGTACTCGTAAATTCGTAATTGAATGTTAAGTGATAGATTTTGTGAGAATTAAGTTTAATTTCAGTTGTAATTTGAATTTGTATCAATCATACGGATTCATTGTTCGATAAGCAGTTGTGATGAATATTTGGAGATCGTACTTCGTCATTGTTATATTAGTGGAAGTTGAACTACTGTGTTACAAGTGTTACTTAATTCTGGAGATTTGATTATATATTGATATAATGTGAGCTTAATGTCCCATTTTCAAGCCTCTTTAATTCTATCTTCTGCTGGTTTTACTGTGCTACGAGAAATATATTTTAATTAAGTGATCAATTGACGACCTCAATTAGGTGGACATTTTGGAGGTGTAACCAGTATTTTCTGATTAAAGATACTTGTATTTCAGATTATGAATTTGCTTCATTACATAGGATGCCAATTTCCAGAGAAATCTTTCAATGATAAGAATGTTCCTGCTTTAGGTAATCTTCTGTTGTCTTCATTAATGTGTCTAAAGATGATAACCTGGCACTGTAACATAATGTTTGTTTTGAAAATTCGTGTTAATCATCAGACATGAAGATAAAGATGCTAATGCCAGAGGATGCTGAGACGGCTGAGTCCTGTCGACTGATAGGTTGGACGGAGAAAGGAGAGTACACTCTGATTTTAACATCTAACTTATTTGACTGCTGTGTTTTATTATGAATTGGCTATATTACTACTTGCGTACGGTAGCTAATAAACTTGTTGTGTTGTATCTCTGCAGGCTTATATGAAGCACTGCAGAAGTACCTAAGGACATTATTGTTCAGCATATGCAAGGCTACTAATGATCTGACAGTTGAGGAAAATGCAAGTAAGATCCTTCGGCAACCCTAAAAAAAGTAACTTACATAGCTGCATTTTCTGGAGTCAATCAGAGTATGAGTCAATTACATTGACATTTACTCATTATAATGCCACCCATAAACATGTTTACATTTCAATTATGGTGTTATGAATTCATTGATGCTACTCATACTAGACTACAATGTCTCGCTATGCAAATTGTTGAGTCCCTTAGGTTTTGATTGATAGTTTTGAATGATGACAAACAGCTAAGGGAAACAGGTCCTTGAAAGTGTTCGATACAGTTGGGGGAACCAGCTAACATAGAACACTGTTTCCCCAGACAAGTTATTACTTACATGAGTTTTCTTATTGAACTAACTTGTCTTTATACAGGGAACAGTTATATGATAAAAGTGTTATGTACTGGTAGGGAACCAGTATGTACTGTTTCCATGGTTGCTACGTGGTAAAGCAGTCACATACTCTTTATTGTGCATTAACCATGTTACATGTGCAGTAGTTGAGTTGATTCCAAGACTTGGAGCATAGAAGCCTTTCGAAGATATTTCGAAGAAAGATTGTTTGCTCATAATAGAAGTATTCAAGGAAGATTCAAGTCTTGAAGATTACATGAAGAAAAGACGATTTATGCTTTAATATGTTATCTAGGTTTCATGTAATATGCTCCGTAGTATGCTTGCATGTTTGGGTTATATAAGTGCTTAAAAGTATATTGAAGTATGATATGAAATCTGGTACAAAGTTGGAACAGGTTTCATAACATGTTTCAATTCAGGGAACCAGGTCGGGGAACCAGGTTCACTGTATTCGAGCTGCCGTTTTGGAAAAAGATTTTACAAAAAAGATTTTTTTCGAAAAGATTATTTTGAAAATATTTTGTGCAGCTGGAAATAAGATGAAATATTCTTGGTTACCTAAAAACTAGGAGTATTTATCTTAATTGATTCTATCTTTGTGATTAAATCAAATAAGATAAAAACTTTCCTAAAATTACATTATATCTTATTCTCTAAGATTGTGTGATTTAAGGAAACTAGGTTTTAGGAATCTAAACTTATATAAACTCATCTTATTTCACATATTTCGTGTGCCTCTCCAGAAATTAAAAGAGCAATTATTTGAGAGCATATACTTAAGCACTAATCCCATTCATCAAGTCATATACAAGAGCATTCTAGTACTTAAACTTTTTCTCTTAATTAGCTTCGTAGAAGTGAGATCAAAGGGAGTTCTTGATTCTTGTATTGAGTCTTTAACAAAGGGGTTAAAGGCTGGGTGAGTGTTTGTGAGTTCAAACACATTGGGCTTACGAGTGTAAGTCGAGAGCACACTCGGAGTAGAGTGTGGGGTTTGCTGGTTCCCGGAGTATGGAACAGCAGAGTGTTCTTTGTCTTTGTTTTTCGGAGTAGATCAATAAAGAACTTAGGATAGGAGGACGTAGGCCTGAGTTGGCTGAACCTCGTTAAATTTGTTGTGTTCTTTATTGCTTTGTTTCGTTAAATTTGTTGTCTTCTTTATTGCTTATTTATATTCCGCTGCGTACGGGAACCAGCACAACTGGTTCCTCACACATAATCCGAAAAGAAGCAAAATTAGCCAACGATTACTTAACACTCAATTCCCCCCCCCTCTTGAGTGCCCATTGAACCTTCAATTGGTATCAGAGCCTAAGCTTCTCGAAAGAGTAACATCTAGAGGAGTTAAGAATGAGTACTCAAGAATTAAGTGCAATCGGTTATGACAACAAGTCACCCAAGTTTAATGGAAATAATTATGCTTGGTGGAAGAACAGGATCCAGAATGTTATCATGGGTATTGATTATGAATGCTGGCTCGTAGTTAAAAATGGTCCTAATATCATTCTCAAGACAGATGTTGAGGGGAACCAGGTTCCCAAGAAAGATAGCGAATTGGTCACTGCTGATTACAAGTTGCTGGAGAAGAATGCTAAGGCAATGTCAATACTACAACAAGCAATAGGTGAGACCGAAACAAATCGTATCTCTGGCTGTAGTAGTGCTAAGGAGATATGGGACACCCTTGAACTTGCGTTTGAGGGAACCAGCGAGGTAAAACGGTCTAAAATTGATTTAATCATGTCTAAATATGAATTGTTTGCCATGAATAAAAATGAAAAAATCAATGATTGCTTTCGTAGGTTTATGACTATTGTAAATGATCTTAGATCTCTTGGTAAAAATTTATCTGACGAGGATCTTGTGAGAAAATTATTGCGTAGTTTAACAGATGCATGGACAGCCAAGGTAACAGCAGTATACGAAGCAAAGGATCTGTCTACCTTGTCTCTGGAACAGCTGATTGGTTCCCTTTGACTCATGAGATGCTGATTGACTCTAAGTCTGAGAAGGAACCAGCAAGAGGCATGGCGCTTAAGGAACAGTAGAAGATGATGAAGATGAAATTAGCATGATTGCAAAAAGATTTGAGAGATCTCTTCGAGAT
>NW_018744612.1:0-28929 GCF_001683475.1 Chenopodium quinoa | reverse complement strand
AATCCTCTAATCGCGTAATTTTTCTACGTTTGTCCCTTGTTTGTACCCCTTTTGCTCCGTTTCTCCTTTATTATGTTTTTGTGCTTTTCCTCGTGTTTTGTAGGCTTTTGGAGTTGATTTTAATAGAATGAAGAGCTTGGAGAATTGGAGTTCATTTGAAGAGCTACAAAGGAAGTTAAGGAGCAAGCAAGCAAGGCCATGCGGACAGCGCGGGTCGCGCTTTCAGAATGGCGCGGGCGCGCCAAACCAAGCGCGGGCGTGCCTAACATTGGGGTTGAAAATATTGAAGGAGGCAGAATGTAGGCGCGATTTGGGCGCGGCTTAGGCGCGGGCGCGCCTAAGATAGGCGCGGGCGCTCCTAAGATAGGCGGGGCTCAAGGGCCTGAACTCCGAAACTAACCTTTGTTCACTCTTTTAGCCATAACTTTTTATCTACAAATTGGATTGAGGTGATTCAAGTTGCATTGGAAACTAGACTTAAAGAGCTTTCCAACGGTAGGTTGCACGCCCATAGAAGACTCCTAGAACAGAAGTTATGGCCGTTTGAAAATGAATGTCGCTGTCAGGCCAATCCCAGTGCGCGCGGGCGCGCACGAGCAGCTACGGGTCTTTTAAACGCTTCTTCCTCTCCTCTTTTTAAGTTTTGGTGGTGGGTTTCTTTGGGGTTTTCTCTCTCCTCTTTGAGGGGTTAAACCCTAACATCTCTCCATCAATCTTCACATAAATTAGGCTTAGATTTAGTTTTAATCTTTGTTTTTATACTTTGCAATGTAGATTAAGAGTAATTTAGGGTATTTTAGAGAGAGAAAGTGAAGAGCTTCAATGGTGGATTGAAGAAGATGAAGATGCAAAGTGACATTGTTTTGGATTCCTTTTCAATACTTCAATGAGCATTCTAAACTCTATCTCATTTATTGTTCTTTCTTAATTTCTTGCTTGATTAGAGTAGTTGTTTAGTTTAATTGCTTCTCTTTGTTCTTCTTGTTGGGTTTTGTGTTAGTTGTTCATGATTAGTGAGTAATTCCCTTTACTAAGGGATTGGTGATAGCATGTGGTGAATCTTGAATGTATTAGGCTAGACAAATGTTGGTTATATGTGATTAAATATACCTTGTAACCATGTTTTACTAATTACTCCATGTGAATGGCCAATCATGTGTTGTAATTGGGTGGATTGAACTAAGTTATGACGATAGTGTAACTTAGGGATATCCATTAGGTGATCGATTCTATGCAAAAACCTTAACTTTCACAGCTTATGACGATAGTATGAGCATGTGTTAAGTTGGGAAAGCCTTTGACCCCGATAGGTGGTTAGATGGTATTGTTGGTATTGCCTTATATGAGATATTTGGTTTGCATGTAAACTCATTTCCATTGCCTAACTTTATTGAAGATCATTGTCATGTTTGACCCTCTCCCTTGGTGTTAGTTTAACTTAATATAAAATCTCATTTTTGTTTATTGTTCTATCCATCCTATCTCTTTGACCTAGCTTAATTGGTGGTGGTGTTGATAGTGTTTATGTCGTCTCCGTGGTTCGACCCTCTACTTACCACTAAACTTGTTTAGTGTAGGTGTAGGTTTATAAATATTGTTTGGTTGAGGGTAGTTAGTCCAACGACCTAATTATCCTTCACCAAAATGGCGCCGTTGCCGGGGACGGCTTCCATTATTGTTGTATTACCTTATTGAGTCTAGTCTTTGCGAATATTTTCTTTTCTTTTTGTTTATTTTTTGTTTAAAAAAAAAAAAGGAAAAAAAAAAGGGGAAATTCCAAAAATATTTGAGCTTTCTTATTTGGTTGCTATTTGTTTTGCCTCATTGAGTCATGGATCAATTTGTCCAAAATGAAATGTCATGTCCTTCTTTGCCTCAATTTGAATATGAGCCCTTTTGGGTATACTTTAATAGGTTTGAAGACTTCTCTAATTACCTTGGTTGTACTTTAAGGGAGTCTTGTGAGATAATTTATTGGGGTTTGAATGAGTACACTAGGGGGGTGGTTGAAAACAAATTTAATGGTGAATTTCGAGCCACATCTTCGGATGAGGCTTGGGATTTCTATTTGTGGTTTGCTCGGGATAGCAATGAGCAAGATAATTATGATAATTGTCGTGATTTTTCTAACTCTTGCATAAACTCTAATGATGATTCTTATGTTCCCCATGATGATCCCTTGATGCATGATGGCAACCCTTCCCTTTTGTATGCTAATTGTAATGAGATGCATCCCAATGTTGATAATGTTCATGATATTTTTCAATGTTCATCAATTATGTGCATGAATTCCAATGATGCTTCACACACCCAAAATTCTCAAATGCATAATTCTTCATCTTCCTTTCCTTTTTCATACACGATTCCTAATGAGTTCCCCTATGTGTCTAATGAGCCTTTTTGTGAGGGTAATTCAGTGGGGAGATCGAAGGAAGAAGAGTGTATGGAGATGCTTAAGGAGTTTATGAGAAAACAAGATGAAGAGGGAATGAAAGGGAAGCTTGGATTAAAATGATGGAAAGTAAAATTTCCCAACTAGCCTCATCCCAAGAGGATGCCTTTTCCTTCTTCTCCCTCCTCCCATTTGAGTGAGCCTAAGGGTAATCAAGAGAGTGAGACAACTCATTTGGAATTTGAGAATGTGATTGAGGATGATGATTTTGAAAGTGATGGAGGGAGTATGGATGGTGAGATTTTTCATGACTTCGTGAATACCAACCCCTCCACCCAATTTGAGCCTCAAAACTCTTCGCAACCCATTGACGATACAAAATTGATGCAATTAAACATTGATTTGAGGTTGCTTAGAGAAAAGTTTGGTTTAGGTGATGATGAGATACCGATGTTCATTCATGGTGACTTGGGAATGTTAACAATGATGATCATGCTCTTGTTGAGAGTGAAATATCCCAATTGGTGATTGAGAATACATCGAAAATCTTTGAGGGTATTGAAGATGAGTTGGAAGAGAAAGCTTGTGATTCAATGCTAGGTGGTGTAATTGAGGTGGTGAGTGCGATCCCAATTCAAACCCCTTCAACTTACATCCCTTTTTCAAGGAAGTTTAGCAATATTCCTTCTTTTCCCATCTCACTACCATATTTTCTCAAAAATAAACCAATTGAGGAGCCCCTTGCCTCTCTATACCACCATGGCCTTACTTTTGATTTCAATGATGAGCTTTCACCTTCCAAAATGCAACTAAATGAGTTTGTTCCCTCTTTTTCTTTTTCTTATTTTAATTTTTCTTTTGATTTTTCTTTTATTCTTTTTATTTTTCTTTTCCCCCTCCCCTCAAGCATAGAGTTTCTTTCAACTTTGTGCTTGCTTGTCATATGAGCATCACTTATGCTCTTTTTCATGAAATATTTTCCGATGCATATGACAAGCTTTTGCGTTCTTTGTCCGGTTATTTACTAATAAGGTCAATCTTGGACCTTAAACAAGACTTTCTCGGGAAGTAACCCGTGTTTATATTGCTTTTAATTTTCTTTTATATCTTTTAATTTTGTTTCCTCTTGTTTATCTTTGTATATAGGTACTTGATGTCTATACTTTTGCTCATGACCTTGGATCGGGAACCATAAGAAGAAACAAACCAAGGAATGCTTGTGATTGGAAGTTGAAGCATCAAAGAAGAGTAATTAGATGGAAATGATGAAAATGATTCATTTGCGGGTTTCACACCCACCTATCATTTGGTTCACTCTTTCCATTTTCTTTTTTTTTATTGCTTTACCTTCTTATTTGCATGTGGTTTGAAAGATACATGTTTGTGGTTTTGTTGTTTCCTTCTTCCCTTTCTTGGTCTCTTGATTGCTTGATTTACCCCTCCATACATACCAAGGTTTTTTTTGACTTTGGTTATTCTATATTTGGATGGCCATGAGTGCCTTATTGACTTGACTTTTGGTATGCATGGCTTTGTCGTTGATCATGCTCTCTTCTAGCGCAATTTGTATATACATTCTCAAGTTGTTCTCGTTTGTGAATATTTGTTTGTATAGCGTCTTTTCCTTTGAAAACAAGGCAAGTTTGCATATGTGTTTTGATCCGTTCTTGTTTTGGTCTTACTACTTTGAACTTGTGTCCTTGAATGTTTTCCTTCCTAATTGGTAATGGTATGCACGGTTTGAGAGTGTTTTGGGTTGAGTTAAACATATTTTAATGCTAAGGTAGCGGTTTTAAGAACTTTGGGATACTTGTAGCCTTAATCCATGGTTGTGGTAAGACGGTGTCGCTCTCCATAGTGGATATGAACCCCTTAGGTCGGTAATTGCTATACAAATCCCGTGTGAGGTTTATTTATTCTAGCCTTCATCAACTTTGTTGAGTGGCATATTTGGATCCTTGGTTATGCATTTTCAATCCAGAGTTTGACTTCTATCTACCCGAGATCGTGACCGAACCCTTTAAGGGAGGACATAGGCATTTTTCATTTTCTTATCCTTCTTTTTGTTTTGTTACAAAATTGGTTTTCTTTTAAATTTGCCCCTCTTGCTAACCCTTTGAGCCTATTTCCCTTTCTTGATTTTGAGCCACATTACAAACCGAATGACCTTTTGTTCCCCTAAACCTTTTGTTTATGTGAAGCATGTTGGTTTGAGAATTGTTTTGTGTTGATTTTGAACGCAAATGAGAAAGTTGTAGTCTTTTTGGTCAAGCAAGTGAGTAAACTGTGATTCTATTCAGTGAAATAAGAGCAAATGCTTATGAAAAGCCGTCCTTACTCAAATAAGGTAAGGACCAAAAAAAAAAAAAAAAAAAAAAAAAAAAAAAAAAAAAAATTCATATCCCTCGTGTTTGAGCATTGAGGACAATGCTCCGTTCAAGTGTGGGGGAGTCCTGTTTCTTAGTCTTGTTAGTGTGTGTTTATTGAATAAGTGTGGGGGAATACCACCAAATTTTTAAATTTTTTTCAAAATTTTTCCCACCTTACACCCCAAGCATACCCTTACAACCAATAAAAGACCTTTAGACCCTATAGAGTTTAGTCTTTATCGATGGAGGAAGATAGTTGTCAAGCTTATAGAGAGAGAGTGCATAGCCAAGACGTCGGGATAACCTTCTCATCGTTTTCATTTCTTTATCTTTTTCCGGTTCCTTCGAGGAACCATGAGAAGCCCACCTAATGGTTGACTTGAAGCTAGTGGAGAGAACGCGGCTAGCTAGTTTGGGATGAAAGGTGAATTGTACGGCTCTTAGTTCTCTATGCTTAGCTTAGTCTATGTTTCTTTCAACCCTAAACATCTTGGAACGTGCATACCCTTATTTGTTTAGAAAGTTGTGCATTCATTGGTGCTTGTTTCGTTCCAAAAAGTCCACCAAGAACGTCTTGTTTTTGTGTTTATTTTATTTGTCTATGCATTGCCTTGTTTGTGTTGCTTTATGTGTAGAGTTATGGGTTAAACTCTTTGGAAACCCTTACGAGAGCACACTCGTCCTCAAAGGCGACTTTGAGGTTTAAATGGCTTGTTGTTTACGCTAAAAACAACCGTGATTCCTACGAAAGTGAGTTAGTGTATATTCTTTTTCACCCCTCTCCTTTTAGTGTTATTAGATCCTTTTTTCTTTCTTTTTGTTTCTGCTTTTGTTCTTGCTTGAGGACAAGCAAGAGGCAAGTGTGGGGGAATTTGATAAGTGGCATTTATGCCACTATTTAGATCCTCTAATCGCGGTATTTTTCTACGTTTGTCCCTTGTTTGTACCCCTTTTGCTCCGTTTCTCCCTTTATTATGTTTTTGTGCTTTTCCTCGTGTTTTGTAGGCTTTTGGAGTTGATTTTAATAGAATGAAGAGCTTGGAGAATTGGAGTTCATTTGAAGAGCTACAAAGGAAGTTAAGGAGCAAGCAAGCAAGGCCATGCGGACAACGCGGGTCGCGCTTTCAGAATGGCGCGGGCGCGCCAAACCAAGCGCGGGCGTGCCTAACATTGGGGTTGAAAATATTGAAGGAGGCAGAATGTAGGCGCGATTTGGGCGCGGCTTAGGCGCGGGCGCGCCTAAGATAGGCGCGGGCGCTCCTAAGATAGGCGCGGGCGCTCAAGGGCCTGAACTCCGAAACTAACCTTTGTTCACTCTTTTAGCCATAACTTTTTATCTACAAATTGGATTGAGGTGATTCAAGTTGCATTGGAAACTAGACTTAAAGAGCTTTCCAACGGTAGGTTGCACGCCCATAGAAGACTCCTAGAACAGAAGTTATGGCCGTTTGAAAATGAATGTCGCTGTCAGGCCAATCCCAGTGCGCGGGCGCGCAGGCAAATATCGCGGGCGCGCACGAGCAGCTACGGGTCTTTTAAACGCTTCTTTTCTGGTCCTGCTATTTGCTCTTGGTTTTAGTTGGTGGCCATTTGCTTTGGCATCCTCTCTCCCTGGACCTCTCCCAAACTCACATATCCATCAACGGCACCTTCTTTGTTGCATTTTAATTAGGCCATTTCCTAATGGTGTACTAATGAATTTTTGCTTAGCGTGAAGCAATTAGTGAAGTTTGAGAAGAGTGCCTTTGCGTAATGGGTTGAGTGGTGAAGATAGATGATGGTACTCAAGGTGGATTCCCTAACATCTGGCTTAGATTTAGGCTTTGCCCTGACATTCCTCAATACTTCATGAGCATTCTAAACTCTATCTCAATTATTGTTCTTTCTTAATTTCTTGCTTGATTAGAGTAGTTGTTTAGTTTAATTGCTTCTCTTTGTTCTTCTTGTTGGGTTTTGTGTTAGTTGTTCATGATTAGTGAGTAATTCCCTTTACTAAGGGATTGGTGATAGCATGTGGTGAATCTTGAATGTATTAGGCTAGACAAATGTTGGTTATATGTGATTAAATATACCTTGTAACCATGTTTTACTAATTACTCCATGTGAATGGCCAATCATGTGTTGTAATTGGGTGGATTGAACTAAGTTATGACGATAGTGTAACTTAGGGATATCCATTAGGTGATCGATTCTATGCAAAAACCTTAACTTTCACAGCTTATGACGATAGTATGAGCATGTGTTAAGTTGGGAAAGCCTTTGACCCCGATAGGTGGTTAGATGGTATTGTTGGTATTGCCTTATATGAGATATTTGGTTTGCATGTAAACTCATTTCCATTGCCTAACTTTATTGAAGATCATTGTCATGTTTGACCCTCTCCCTTGGTGTTAGTTTAACTTAATATAAATCTCATTTTTGTTTATTGTTCTATCCATCCTATCTCTTTGACCTAGCTTAATTGGTGGTGGTGTTGATAGTGTTTATGTCGTCTCCGTGGTTCGACCCTCTACTTACCACTAAACTTGTTTAGTGTAGGTGTAGGTTTATAAATATTGTTTGGTTGAGGGTAGTTAGTCCAACGACCTAATTATCCTTCACCAACTTTCATATGATTCAATTAGCTTTATTGAATGCATTTGACTTTCATTTGATTTAAAAAGATTTGTTTGAATGTGTTTTACTTTCATTTGATTCAATTAGCTTTGTTTGAATGTGTTTGACTTTCATTTGATTAAATTAGCTTTATTGAATGCATTTGACTTTCATTTGATTCAAAAAGATTTGTTTGAATGTGTTTGACTTTCATTGAATTCAATTAGATTTGTTTGAATGTGTTTGACTTTCATTTGATTCAATTAGCTTTGTTGAATGCATTAGACTTTAATTTGATTCAAAAACCTTTTTTTGAATGTTTTTGATTATCATTTGATTCAATTAGCTTTGTTTGAATGTGTTTGACTTTAATTTGATTCAAAAAGCTTTGTTTGAACGTGTTTGACTTTCATTTTTCAATTAGCCTTTCATTTGATTCAATTAGCTTTGTACAATGCATTTGACTTTCATTTGATTCAAAAATCTTTGTTTGAATGTGTTTATCTTACATTGATTCATTTAGCTTCGTAGAATGCATTTTGATTAGGGGATTTTTATCCACCAATCACCGTCTGACAAGTGGACCAACCAGGTTCCGCCACGGGTCCTTCACGAAGGCCAATAGGAGCCTGCCACGTGTCAATCACAGATACGTCCTCTACGGACCAATCAAGGCACGCCACGTGTCCACCCATGCCAAATGGGAAAACCGGCCATCAAGGCCCAATCCAGTCTAGAGGCCCGATCAGCCCTAGGTTTACCTTAAACCTAGAAAGTGGCACGCTTCTCAAGGCTATAAATACTTAATTAATCCTCATTAGTTAGGGGGAAAATCAAGAAATCAAGCAGAAAAGAACAGAGTTATTACGGAACACCAACAACCGGCTAATCTCGCTAACGACGCAGATTACCAACACTAAGCACTCTCACCTAGAGAGATCTTATTACTTTAATTTCCGTATTAATTACTCCTTAATCAGGTACTAACTTGACCGTTGGAGGCGGAGCTCTCAGGAGTCTCCGTTATTTTGCAGGTACAGGCGTCCGGTTCCAGTCTCGGAATTGTAACTCTCCCGCAGGACATCAGAAACCCCGAAACATTTGGCGCCGTCTGTGGGGAGAGTACTTCAGAGATGGCATCCAAGTCTGTACCGACTCCAGAAGAGAGGCGTCCCCTAGACGACCCTCAAGTTCAGTCGGACCATGATACCGAAAGTGAATTTGAAGTTGAAACTCATACAGCTCCAGACGGGACCCTAAGGGCCCGACGTACCCCATACCGAAAGGAGGGAACGGGAGCATCTTCAAACAGGAAGCGAGCCAGCAGGCGCACCGCCTGCTCGGCAACAGCCGACTGATGGGTCTGCTCCCATCACAAGAAACGAACTCATGACCTTCATGAGGGACTTCAAGGGAGAGATTCAAGAGTTGATCAACAAAAAACCGCCTGCTTCAGTCAAAGAGCAGTCGGCCAAGAAACCTTCCACTTCACTGAAGAGGAAGCCAGTTCAAGGGCGAGAAGCGACTCCTCATCCTAAATCCAAGAAGCGGGAGCCACCTGCTCTTGATTTCACAAAACTCCGTTATCCTACGGGAAATAGGAAACCGGTTCGTCATATTCAGGCGGACGGGTCAAAGCAAACGTTCACAGATGCTCGGCTCCTGCTAGAGCAGAAGAAGAGTGACCGATTGTCAGAGTCGGCTTCTACTTCAAATTTTCAAGACAGTTTGCGAAATGCCTCGATGAGGCATACTCAGTCGTACCATGAGAGTCAGTCAGGCGGCACCTCCCGTCAGTCCGGCTTTCATAGTGCCCAGGCGGTACCAAACTTACCATTTGTGCCGCAACAACAGTATTTTATGCAGCCACCTCCATTTGGTGGACCTGCAGCAAAAAACGTCCAACCTATGGACTGGCAGCTACGGCTGCTTAGACTTGGTGAACAGCCGTCGGCCTTCTCCAAGGAAATTACTGAAGCCGCTCAGCCGGCCAAAGTAAAAAAATGTACTAGTAGGCGCCTATGACGGCACTACTAACCCAGAAGACCATCTGATGGCATTCACCAACCTGATGTACCTTCAAGGGTTGGATGATCCCACTTGGTGCAAGTGTTTCCCAGCGACTCTCAAGGGAATTGCACAACAATGGTTCGGCAACCTGCCGACTGGTTGTGTAAACAGCTTCAGGACGCTTGCTTACTTATTTGCCTCCAACTTCGCTATGAACATCCCTGCGAAGAAAACGACCCTTGATTTGGGAACAATTCAGCAGGGCGAGAAGGAGGGGCTTCGTTCTTACATCAGGCGGTTCAACCTGATGAGAATACAGATTCAAGGGTTACCGGATGAGGTAGCTTATACTGACTTTTTTAGAGGTCTCAAAGACGGGTCTACCTTCAAATTTGATTTAGTTCGAAAAAGGGTGGCGACTCTTCAAGAGGCCTTGATTGAAGCAGAAGCCTATATACAGGCGACTGATCTGTGTACGATAAAACAGTCGGACGGGAAGAGGTTCGACAAAAGAGAGGGACGACAGAAACAGTCGTCCAACAAAGATGAGAAAAGAAAAGAGGTCTGGGCGGCTGATTCCTCTAAACAGCCGGCTCAGAAAAAGAAAAAAGAATTCAAACCATACTCCCCAAAGTATGTGTTTAACAAGGATAACCAGTTTATCCTAAAAGAAATAAAGGGACGGTTCTCAATTGAGAAGCCGCTCCCCATGAAGGGTTCTGCAAGCAACCGGAACCAAGACAAAATCTGTGCTTATCATGATGACGTTGGTCATCACACCAATGACTGCATCAGTCTCATGCGGTACCTAGACCGCTTGGCTGAGCAAGGTGATCTTGACACTTATGTCAAGAAATCTACGGGGAACACTCCTCAAAAAAGCAGTCGGCCAAAAAGAATCAACAGGCCGACAGTTCCGATACAGATGATGCAGTCGTCTACACCATTGCAGGCGGCTTCTCAGGAGGCGGCCCCACTATTAGGGGCAATAAGGATAATATAAGGCGGTTAGATGTAAATTCCGTTCACCAAGAACGGCCGTCCAAATATACATTCCCTGAGATTGTCATCACTGAAGAGGATCTAGGAGGGGTAAGGGGCCGCATGACGACCCTCTCGTTATTGAATGTAAAGTGGCCAACCAGAGAGTTGGCCGAATCCTCATAGATACCGGGAGCTCCTCAGATCTCATCAGCAGCAAATGTCTGTCAAAACTGAAATATCAGACGGACTGCATACATCCGGCCTCCCACCCTTTAATAGGGTTTGGAGGAGGAGTCGTCCACCCACTGGGACGAGTAGATTTACCCATTCGCCTGGGCGAAAAAGGGGAAGGACGACACATGGTAGTCCGGTTCCTAGTAGTAGAGGAACTCTCGGCCTACAACATGATTCTGGGTCGACCAACCCTGAATAATTCCAAGGCTGTTATAATCCCGTCTCTTATGCTGCTTAAGTTTGAGAGGGATAATGGAACAGTCGGCTCCCTAAGGGGAGATCAGAGGATGGCCCGAGAGTGCTATCTCTCGGATGTCAAGCCCACTGTTATGGCCACTGGGTCAAGTGGAGAAAAAACAGACCTTGACAATGTCAAGGAGAGTGCGCCTGTTCAAGAAACAGGCGACAAAAAGAGAAAGGCGTCCCAGACAGAGTCCGCAAGAAAAGCAAGAAAATAGCAATCATTGGCAGAGGAGCGGCCGGATGAGTTCCGCCCTCAGCCGGCTGGTGAGCATACGGACCTGATCTTAGACGACTCACGTCCTGACCGAACAGTCAAAGTTGGGACGACTGCTCTGAGAAACCTTGGTGACGACTTTCACAACCTGTTGAAAGAATACAAGGACATCTTTGCATTTGAAGTCCATGAAATGCCAGGCATTAGTCCTGATCTGGCAGTACATAAACTCGCTGTGGATCCGAAAAACAAGCCGGTACGGCAAAAGAAGCGGAACCATGGTGAAGAAAGAGGTCAGGCGGCAGCCGCCGAAGTCAAAAAATTACTTGATGCAGGGTTCATTCGACAATGTTACTTCCCAGATTGGGTTGCAAATGTGGTGCTTGTTAAAAAGCCGAATGGCACCTGGCGAATGTGTGTAGACTACACAGACTTAAACAAGGCGTGCCCCAAAGACAGTTACCCTCTGCCTAAAATTGATAATCTGGTCGACTCAACAGCCGGCCATGCCTTGATGAGTTTCATGGACGCCTATTCTGGTTTCCATCAAATTCCTTTATGGAAGAAAGATCAGGAGAAGACGGCCTTCGTCACTGATCAGGGATTATACTGTTACACGGTCATGCCGTTTGGTCTTAAGAATGCCCCGGCTACCTTCCAACGAATGATAAACACAGTGTTCTTTGATCAGATTGGAGAAACGTCGAGGCATATATTGATGATATGATTGTCAAGACTAAACTTCAGAAAGATCATCTGGCGGACCTCCGAGAAACTTTCGCCACACTCAGGCGGCACCATGTCATGCTCAATCCCAAGAAATGTGTATTTGGAGTTGAGTCTGGAAATTTCTCGGATTCCTTATCAATCAGAGAGGAATAGAGGCGAACCCTGAGAAGGTACAGCGGTCATTACATGCAGTCGCCTCGTACCGTCCGAGAGGTTCAGAAGTTAACAGGTTGTCTGGCGGCCTTGGGGAGATTCCTAAGCCGATCAGGCGACAAATGCCTATACTTTTTCCAGGCAATTAAGAAAAAGCAAGGTTCGAATGGGGCCGGATGCTGAGGCCGCCTTCCAGAAATTAAAGGTTCACTTGCATTCCTTGCCGAGGCTGGTCAGCCCTTTGCCCAAAGAAGATCTCTACATGTACCTGCCGTCTCTGATCATCGTTAAGCGCTGTGCTCCTTGCTGAAAGGACGGCTGTCAGCTCCCGGTCTACTTTGTCAGTCACGTACTGAAAAATGCCGAGTTGAGGTATCCCCTAGTGGAGAAATTTGGTCTTGCACTCTTCATGGCTGTTAAAAAATTGAAGCCCTACTTTTTGGCACATGCAGTCGTCGTGTATACGACCAACCAATCAAGCGGCCCCTTACCATCATGGAGTCGTCAGGACGAATGATCAAATGGCCATAGAAATACAGAGCCTCGAAGTTACCTTCGAGCCTAGAAAAGCAGTGAAGGGCAAGCCTTTGCTGACTTTATTGTAGAGATGACTCGTCCTCATGACTCTCAAGTTCCAGACCAAGTCTGGAAGGTATATGTGGACGGAAGCTCTACTTCAAATGGTTGTGGAGCAGCGTTCGTATGTCAATCTCCAGAGGCGACAGGTTCGAGTATGCTCTACGCTTTAGTTTTCAGGCTTCAAACAATGAGGCAGAATATGAAGCTTTACTAGCCGGGATCCGCATGTGCAAGCGGCAGGGGCAAGAAAAATAGACGCCTGTTCAGATTCACAATTGATAGTGAGTCAGTACAATGGCGAATACGAAGCAACCCATCCGGCCATGATCAAGTATTTACAGCGGTCCGACAAGCAGTCGGCTCCCTTGAGGATTTCCATCTGATCCAAGTGCCGAGATCAGAAAACAACCAGGCAGATGCACTGTCAAAATTAGCATCATCCGCCTCCTCCGATACTCCTCGAACTGTTTTTTGGAAGTAATGGAGAAGAGAAGCATCGAGGAAAACCCTATTGGAATCCTAGACAGAAGCTCAACCTGGATGGATTCAATCAGGCATATCTGACAAACGGTACACTGCCGGATGATCCTCAACAAGCGGCAACATTGAAAAAACGAGCCTCTTGTTTTGAGATGATACAGGGAGAACTTCACAAGAGGGGGTACCTTCAACCCTTCTTAAAGTGTGTTACTCCTGAAAAGGACGAGAGATACTAGATGATCTTCACTCTGGTTTCTGTGCTTCCCATATAGGTGGTAGGATGCTTGCTCAAAGGGCAAGGCGGCAGGGCTACTTTGGCCTACTTTGGAAGCAGATGCAATGGAGATGGTGAAAAAATGTGACAAGTGCAAAGGTTTGGCAAATTAATTCACCGTCCGGCTACTGACCTCACTACCATTCACAGCCCACTACCGTTTGCTAAGTGGGGCATGGACATTCTGGTCCATATACGCCTGCTACAGGCGCAGAAGGTATATACTTGTTGCCGTTGACTACTTCACTAAATGGTAGAGGCGGAGGCTGTAAAGGGAATCAAGACGAAAGATGTAATTTCATTCATTTGGAAAAACGTCATCACTCGGTTCGGGGTTCCCATGTCTATGGTTTTTGATAATGGTCCCCAATTTGAGACGCCTGTTCTCAAAAGCTGGTTGGGAGACCAAGGAATTGCACATTACTTTGCATCTGTCGGTCGTCCACAAGCAAACGGCCAGGTAGAAGCCTTTAATAAAATCATCTCAGACGGTCTCAAGAAAAAAGATTGAACGAGCAGGCGGCCTATGGGCGGATGAACTACCACATGTTCTCTGGGCCATTAGGACGACTGAAAAAGGGGCGACTGGAGAAACTCCATCCTCCTAACTTATGGTGCAGAAGCTGTTCTTCCAATAGAACACTACGAGCCGACTCTTCGAGTAATGCTGTATAACGAAGAGGCAAACTGGAAGCCATGCGCCTGACATTAGACTCACTTCCTGAAAAGAGGGCAATGCTGTTTTGCGCCATGAGATCTATCGCCTGAGAATGACTAGATCATACAACAAAAAAGTACACAGGCGTCCACTCAAAGTAGGGGACTTTGTACTTAGAAAAATGGAAGCAGTAGGTAGGGCTAATGAGTCTGGCAAACTAACTCCCAACTGGAAGGACCCTACCGAATCTATGAGGAATTCAGGGACGGTACCTACCGTCTGGAAACACCAGACGGACAACCGTTGCCTCGAACTTGGAATGTAGATAACCTTAAAAAATATTTCTTCTGAGAGATGTAAAGTAAAGAGCTACTTAATAAAGTTTGCACTTACTATTTAATTTTGTATTACGAGGGGCATGCCGTCTGTACCTTTACAGTCGGCTACTCTCCATTGAGTTTTTCACTCTATCATTCAGAGGGGCATGCCGTCTGTATCTTTACAGTCGGCTACTCTCCATTGAGTTTTTCACTCTATCTTCAGAGGGGCATGCCGTCTGTTCCTTTACAGTCGGCTACTCTCCATTGAGTATTTTACTCAACACTTAGCTAAAAAGATTAGGGCCTGTCCGACCCTGTGCCTAACAGGCGGCTACCCTTCTTTTACTTAGCACCTACGTTCACCAAGAACTTACCAAGGCCACCGGCCGAATGATCAGACCAGGCGCCAAGCCAACTGATCAAATCTACAAAACTAATACGACCTGTCCCAACATCATAGCAGGCGTCCGACGGCATCCCTCCGGATGAAATTCGTCGCAGAGAGCAGCTCCCTTTTGGGTGGAACATTGTTCTATAAACTAATTACACGGCACCTATACGACTGTCCCCAAGGCAACTACGTAGCCGTTTTTGAGACAAGGATAACTCTATCACTAACCAAACCAGTGGTAGCAGTTGACATCTGAGTCAGATGACCGCCTGTATTACTTGGGATAAATGCAGGGGGTACCTATTGAGTTAATAGCCAACAAACATTGGCGAATCAAGGGGTGTAGCCGGCCTACGCCGCCTGGCACCTCTACTTCTAAAACAAAAGTGACGGCGACTGAGTAACTCCAACGTTAACTCATAGTCACTCCTTCAAATTTGGTATAAAACCTAAAAAGTTTGAGTCGTCCGCCTGTTTCAAACAAACAAGGGCACTCAAACCCCTATTTCCTACTAGGTAACCTATTGAGTTAATAGCCAACAAACATTGGCGAATCAAGGGGTCTAGCCGGCCTACGCCGCCTGGTACCTCTACTACTCAATCTAGATTGTGACGAAGACTAAGTAACTCCTAGGTTAATAGTCACTCAAACTTAGTATGGAGCCTAAAAGGTATGAGTCGTCCACCTGTTTTTAATAAACAAGGGCTCTCAACCAATACTCTTGCTAGGTTAACAAATTACGAGTTAAAAGCCAACATTGGCAATAAAGGGAAACAACCGGCACCCGCCGCTTGTTATCCTACTTAATTCCTTGGCAACTAGGAAATACTATTTACTTGGTCAGACCAATTGAATAAATAGTTCGAATACCGATTGAATAAATGGCCGACTGATCATCTACCCTGGAAACAGACCACCAGTCGTCCAGGGGCATAGGCGGCATACTTACTATTTGTACCTGTCTTAACGTTCGGCCATACACAACAGTCGGTCTAGTGAACAAAGGGATATTAGATATGGAATACTTAGACAAATTTGAACCAAAACAAAAATTTGATTAAAAATGGGCCGGTCATTAAAGACCAGCAGAAATATTCAAAACCCCGGCCCCCTGGCCGGGTAATTACAAAGCAAACGGCACGCAGGCCGTGGAAAAAATACTTAAAGCTTAAGAAGGGGGCAGTTCAGTATCAGCAGCTGCCGCCTCGTCAGCACTCTTCTTGCTGGACTCGGCTTTAGCTGCACCCTCTTTTGATGCCTTACCCCCAAGTGGCACAAGCGCCACAACCGGCTCTTCCTCCTCCAACGCACCTTCCAATGCCTCTTCTTGAGCAGCCGCCAGGATCTGTTGATTATATGTTTCCGAACACTGGCGGTACGTTCTTTCCCATGAGGCAAAGTCGGCACTGGAACAGTCGTTCCCAGGTCATGCGCTGGATTTGAGCGGAGTCTTCCACCATCTCCCGGACGAGCTCTTTCTTCTCTTGCTCGGCCTTTTCCGAGAGCTCTTGGGTAAGACTCTTCTCTTGGTTCACCAGGCGTTCTTTTACGTTGGCCAAAGATTTCTCCATGGCTTCGTAAGAGTGCATTTTTTGGCGAAGAGGTTTCAGCTCGGCCTTAAGGTTTGTGACGGTCTCCTCCAGCTCGTCAACCTTCTTTTGGGCCGCCTCTAACTGAGCCCGAACAGCGGCGGTAGCCTGCGCCTGATAATAAAGAAGATCAATGGTCAGTACTTCATTTTGGGTAATTTGAAACATTGCCTTATCACAGCTGGAGGCGGCCATAGCTTTTGCGGCCTTTACCTCTTTGTTTTTCCGATCAATCGGCTTGCGAAGGCTGTTGACTCGGAGCAGGGCCTAAGTACAAAGAAAAACAGGCGTCAGTTTCCAAACAAAAAAGATAACAGGCGTCCTGGAACTCAAAAGCTCAAAAAATATGCTAAGTATACCTCAGCAAGGACCCCTGAAATCCCATCAAGGTCAAGGGTGTCGGCACCCCTGACCGCCTCCCTGTCAGATGGAGGAACTACTTTAACCATGGACTTGGCTACCTCAACCAAGTCAAGCCCCTTAGGCCGGCTGCATTAAGCGAAAGGAAAAAAACAAGTTAGACCTAGTCAAGAAGGAAGCAAGTGAGTTTTTACAAGTGATTGTCCCTACTTCTAGGCGGCCCCGCCGGGGTTTTAGAAGAAGTGGCCGGCTGCTTCTCAGCCGCCACTGTTTTCCTGGAAGACCCAGGAGAGCTTGCAACAGTCGTCCTCCGGGCCTTGGGTCCGGCTGTTGCGAGGAAGAAGCCCTTGGAGTGCCAGACTGAAAACAAAAAGAGTTAGTATATGCATAAGATAACTAAAAGAGGAAGAGTTTTCGAAGCTTACCAAGGGTGCCCCCTTGTTGGGGGAGTCGGCATAAGACTGTTTCATGAGCGAGGCCCGCAACATGGCCGCCGTAGTCTTGGATGCTGTTATTTTACTCATGGCGTCAGCTGCAAGAAATAAACAGCAAAGTTAGTAAAAATCCCAAGTAAACAAGGCGTGAAAAAACAGAGTATTTGTCAGGCCGGCTACCTCTAGAGCACCGACTGCTGAGGCCACAGGCGGCCAAAAAGTACTCGTCATAGAGCCACTTGAAGCTCGGGACGCAGTTTAGGGGTACTTGCTCTCGTACCCCTGAAGTAGAGTTCACCCTAGTCACTACTTTGAAGAGTCCTCTGTCTAGGATCTCTCTTTTAGCCTTTGGGGGAACAGGCGGCATGCTGCGGCCGCCTGCGAGAAGAGGCGGATCCCTATTCCACTTGTTAAAACGTTGGTTCAGCTCCGTGTCTGAACCCTCAATGATAAGGAAGGTGTTCCGTCAATCCTTCCATTTGTTCGCCTTACCTCTCGTCATGAGGTAACCCCTATGGCTTGTTAATTGATACCAGCGGTACCTCCCGACTTAGGGGTCCGGCTGAGATAGTTCATGTGGGCGAAAGCCTCAAAGCTTGGCTCCACACCGTACATTTCGCACCCGGCCACATAGCCGAGTACGTTTACCCAAGAGTTGGGGCTAACTGCCATAACCCCAGATCATACCCATCTAAAATCCGCTGAACAGCCGGATGTAATGGGAAGCGCAGTCCAGCTTTGATGGCCGCCACATAGCAGCCAAAGCAGCCGTCACCATAGCTGGTACCAGCCGGCCAGACGACAGTGTCTTCTGGATCCGGCACGAACAGTAAAAATTCCGGGGCCCATTCTGTGGTTGGCAATAAAGCTCGCCACGTTGTCTTGCATGGTTGCGATCCGGCCCCGGGGTACCATGCAGTAGTAGGGGCGTTTTCCTCTCTGTAAGAGCGGACGGCTCCGCCCAATTGTCCCCCTTCTCAACTGCATGAGAAAGTCTCGCCTCTTGTAGGCGGCTATGTCTTTCTTCTGAGCCTGGAGAACTGTGGCCAGAAGAGCTGGACTCGGACTCGTCCTCTGACGAGTCCGAAGAGGACGACTCCTCCCCTCTCCCAGAGGGGCCCGCCTCCTCTCCCTTAGAAGGGGCAGGAGGAAAATTAGACATGTCAACGGTAAGATGGGAAGGGACCACCTTGGCCTCTCTCTCAGAACTGTCGGCTTGGCAGTCGCCTCGTTTCAATTCTACATCTGGCGCCTGGTCAGATGTTTCACTAAGGAGCACCCTTTGGGAGGAGCCGTCTGAGTTTGATATCATAGCAGTCTGTTTCGTTCTGGCCATCACGTTCTGCATAGACACAGATACAATCAGACTTTGTATAAGGGGCAAAGATGGGTCCAGAAAAGGCAGGCGGCACTCCTAGTCCTAGATTCAGCCGTCCCCGGTGACCGGCTGATCACTAACTTAGGTCGTGTCGTGTGCTTCCGTGGTGCCATTTCAAAAAATAAAAAGAAAATTAAGAGTAAGAGAAACTGAGTTACCTGAACGAGTGACGGTTGATGAAGTCCTGGAAGTCCGGGGCAGTCGGCTTGTCAGAACAGGCGGTAGGCAGAAAAGGTCTGAAATGTCAGAGCAAGTTCAGGGGTCCGAATGTTCTCGCAAAGTTCTCAAATGTGAAAATGACCGAAGTCAGCACTTCCTTTTATAGGCAAAGTGAGAAGGCGAAGGGTCGCTTCCAAATTCAAAATTTGGGCGGGAAAATCTCTCGGCCGTTTGCAAGGTGACACCTGTAGCAGGCCGTCGCCTGTCACCGTGCGACACCTGTCACAGGCGACACGTGACCAGTCACGTGCCACCTGTGAGGGGCAAATGATTAGGGGATTTTTATCCACCAATCACCGTCTGACAAGTGGACCAACCAGGTTCCGCCACGGGTCCTTCACGAAGGCCAATAGGAGCCTGCCACGTGTCAATCACAGATACGTCCTCTACAGACCAATCAAGGCACGCCACGTGTCCACCCATGCCAAATGGGAAAACCGGCCATCAAGGCCCAATCCAGTCTAGAGGCCCGATCAGCCCTAGGTTTACCTTAAACCTAGAAAGTGGCACGCTTCTCAAGGCTATAAATACTTAATTAATCCTCATTAGTTAGGGGACACACGAATCGAGAAATCAAGAAATCAAGCAGAAAAGAACAGAGTTATTACGGAACACCAACAACCGGCTAATCTCGCTAACGACGCAGATTACCAACACTAAGCACTCTCACCTAGAGAGATCTTATTACTTTAATTTCCGTATTAATTACTCCTTAATCAGGTACTAACTTGACCGTTGGAGGCGGAGCTCTCAGGAGTCTCCGTTATTTTGCAGGTACAGGCGTCCGGTTCCAGTCTCGGAATTGTAACTCTCCCGCAGGACATCAGAAAGCCCCGAAACACATTTGACTTTCATTTGATTCAATTAGCTTTGTAGAATGCATTATACTTTAATTTGATTCAAAAAGCTTTATTTAAATGTGTTTGACTTTCATTTGATTTAACTAAATTGAATAAATTCATTTGACTTTCATTTGATTCAAAAAGCTTTGCTTGAATGCATTAGACTTTAATTTGAATCAAAAAGCTTTGGATGACTGTGTTAGACTTTCATTTTATTCAATTAGCTTTATTGAATGTATTTGACTTTCATTTAATTGAAAAAGATTTGTTTGAAAGTGTTTGACTTTCATTTGATTTTATTAGCTTTGCTTGAATGTGTTTGACTTTCATTTGATTCAATTAGCTTTGTGGAATGCATTTGACTTTCATTTGATTAAATTAGCTTTGTTGAAAGCATTTAACTTTTATTTGATTCAAAAAGCTTTGTTTGAATGTGTTTGACTTTCATTTAATTTAATTAGCTTTGACTGAATGTGTTTGACTTTAATTTGATTCAAAAAGCTTTGTTTGAATGTGTTTGACTTTCATTTGATTCAACTAGCTTTGTAGAATGGGTTTGACTTTCATTTGATTAAATTAGCTTTGTTGAATGCATTAGACTTTAATTTGAATCAAAAAGCTTTGGTTCACTATGTTTGACTTTTATATGATTCAATTAGATTGTAGAATGCATTTGAATTTTATTTGATTAAATTAGTTTTGTTGAATGCATTAGACTTTAATTTGAATCAAAAAGCTTTGATCACTATGTTTGACTTTCAATTGATTCAATTAGCTTTATTGAATGCATTTGACTTTCATTTGATTCAAAAAGATTTATTTGAATGTGTTTTACTTTCATTTGATTCAATTAGCTTTGTTTGAATGTGTTTGACTTTGATTTGATTCGTTTAGCTTTGTAGAATGCATTTAACTTTAATTTGATTCAAAAAGCATTATTTGAATGTGTTTGAATTTCATTCGAATAAATTAGCTTTGATGAATGTATTTGACTTTCATTTGATTCAAAAAGCTCTGTTTGAATGTGTTTCACTTTCATTCGATTCAATTAGCTTTACTTGAATGTGTTTGACTTTCATTTGATTAAATTAGCTTTGTTTAATTGTGTTTAACTTTTATTTGAATCAATTAGCTTTGTAGAATGCATTAGATTTTAATTTGAATCAAAAAACTGTGGTTGACTGTGTTTGACTTTCGTTTGATTCAATTAGCTTTATTGAATGCATTTAACTTTTATTTGATTCAAAAAGCTCTGTTTGAATGTGTTTCACTTTCATTTGATTCAATTAGCATTGCTTGAATGTGTTTGACTTTAATTTGATTAAATTAGCTTTGTTGAATGCATTTGACTTTCATTTGATTTAGAAAGCTTTATTTGAAAGTGTTTGACTTGCATTTGATTTAATTAGCTTTGTTTGAATGTGTTTGACTTTAATTTGATTCGAAAAGCTTTGTTTGAATGTGTTTGACTTTCATTTGATTCAACTAGCTTTGTTTGAATGTGTTTGACTTTCATTTGATTCAATCATTAATTGAATGTGTTTGACTTTCATTTGATTCAATTAGCTTTGTAGAATGGGTTTGACTTTCATTTGATGAAATTAGCTGATGTGGATCAAGAGGGAAATTCTTTTGAAGAGCCAATCATATTGGTTTTAAGGCCAATAGGGTTCGAGCTTGGAGTAAAGAATCAAGAATGGTTAACATGCGTAGCCATTGAAGAAAAAGTCAAGGACCAGTTAGGTTCCAACGACAGCAGCGGCGGCGACGCGCCGATCTGGGTGCCACGCGCCGGCTCCCTAGCTCCGGCCTGAGTCCAGCTACACGTTGGTGGGGCGCGTGTCGATGATGGCAGCGCGTGAGACGGTGGTTCGGCGGCAGTACGAAAAGAAAGATTTTCCTAACTTAGTTTTTTCTAGAGTTTTTGCTTGCAAGTTTTTACCTTTCACTTGAAAGGGTTTTTCTTGGTTTAAGCAATTAGGAATCTTCTTAATTTCTGTTATTTTAGTTTAAAATAATTTCTAAGTCAATTAGGAATTGTTTTAAGAAGTTTTAGTTTAATTAGAACTAGTCTTATTACTAGTTTCCTAGTTCCATTAGAATTGGTTTTCCTATTCTATCTAGGATACTTGGGGATCAAGGCTAGGGTTTTTTTCCTAGTTCGAATAGACTTAGGAATAGTTAGTTTAGTCTATAAATAAGGATTTTTCGTGGCTTTGGATACACAACCAAAACCAGAAAATTCAATACAAGTTTATTGTTTGTTTTGCTTAATTGCTTACAAATTCTTTTGCTAGTTTTCAATTCAAGGAGTTGTTTTGATAATTAGAACGTTCAATTCTTAGTTCTAGGAGTAGTCTAAGTTTTGTTCATCAAAGTACTTAGTTCCAGGAGTGGTCTAGGTAATTTGAGAGGCGTTGAATTCGTTCCAGGAGTGGTCGTTTTCAAAGTCATATCCGGTTCGTTATTCTTAAGTTGTTCGATTTTCTTAGGAAATTCGAAGGGCTTGTGTTACTTGTGTGATTTTAGATTCTTTATTAAGTTAAGGGTTCAAATCCACATCAAATTGGTATCAGATTTCAGGGTTTTTGATCGTTCAACAATTCGTTCATCAAATCGCACTTGTTCTCGGATAACCAGTTTTTCTGTCAACTTCAGAAGGCTCGTTCTCCTTCGTTACAAGGTCTTTTCAGGTGATTCTTTTTTTGATTTTGGGTGAAATTTTGTCTAATTTCTGCCTGTGAAATTGCGGAATTTTTCGAGTTCGTTTGCTATTAAACTGGACTGTTTTCCGAAACTGTGTCAGTTTTGGTCCGATTTAATACTTACTGCTCGTTGTGTGCGATTTTGTTCCAAGTTGTGTTGCGATTTTTGTGGGATATACCTGTGTGGATAAGGGTTCTTTTAAGTCTTTTTTTTTGTCTTATAATTATGGAGGAAGCTTTGAGCAAACTCATGGATGAATTTGCAAGATTGCAAGATAATACGGAGGCACGTTTTAATGCTTTTTCACAATTATTGCTTGATAAAAAGAAAAAGAAGAAAAAACGGCATGATAGTGATAGTGATGCTTCTAGTAGTGATGATGACACTCATAATAAGAATAAGATCGATGATAAAGGTATCAAGCTTGATGATTTTACGGGTCTAGGAAGCCCCGAAGATTTTCTTGAGTGGGCGAGACACTTAGAGAAAATTTCAGATTATAAAGGTTTTGATGATTCTCAACGTTTCAAAATTGCTTATATACGACTCACTAAGAATGCGGGAATTTGGTTCGATAATTTAAAGACTCGACGTGCTAGAGCAGGGAAGGATAAGATCAAGACATGGACAGTTTTGAAGAAGAAGATGCGTTCTAAATACCTTCCACATGATTTCGAACAAATTCTATATGTGAAACTCACTATGTTGACACAAGATACTAAGAGTGTTAATGAATATATTGCTGAATTTGATAAACTAACCTCTCTTTGTGATTTGGAGGAGAAAGAACCATTGCGGATTGCTCGATTCCTTAAGGGTCTTAATCGACCTATTGCTAAGAAGATTGAATTGAGTACTTATGAGTCATTCAATGATGTGTGCAAACTAGCTTTAAAAATTGAAAGTCATTGGCTCGAAGATAAGAAGAGCACAAGTACAAAGAGTTTTGGTACCAAGTTCTCACAAGAGACCAAAACAAGCAAAACTTTCAAGCCTTTTAAACCGAGTTCCTACGAGTCTAAGGGAGAAAGCTCAACAAGTGGAGAAAAGAAATTTGTTAAGATATCTAAAGAAGAGTTCGAATCCCGAATTAGGTGTTTCAAATGTCAAGGAAAGGGACATAGGTCGGATCAATGTCCTTCCAAGAAAGCTCTCACAATAAGACAATACGAACAACAAGTAGAAGAAGAGAAACACATAGTTTTTGGGTGTGACGATGAGGAATCCGAAACTAAGGCAACAAGTAGTGAGGAAGAGAACGATGAGATTGATCCCGAAGATGATGAACAAGTGCTTGTGTTAAGGAAGATCCTCCATGCCGAAGCAAACCCTAACAAATCTCAACGTGAAAACTTATTCCATACTCGTTGCAAAGTAGGAGATAGATCATGCAAGGTGATCATTGATAGTGGTTCATGTACCAATGTGGCGTCCACAGAGATGGTTACTAAGCTCAACCTTCCAACAAGAGTACATGAGAATCCTTACAAGTTGAGTTGGCTTGATGATTCTAAGGGACTTCATGTGAAAGAAACAAGCCTTAGTAAGCTTTTCCATTGGCAAATACAAAGAAAAGTTATGGTGTGATATTATTCCTATGAGTGCTTGTCACCTTCTTTTAGGGAGACCTTGGCAATTTGATCGTCAAGTTACACATGATGGTGAGGCAAATACTTATTCGGTCAAAATAGGAAACAAAAGGTTCAAACTCAATCCTCTACCCCCTAATTCAAGCTACGGTCATACCAAAGATAAAGAGAAGCAAGTGCCGAATTTCTTTTTGAATGCTAAGGAACTTGAGAGTGAAGTAGAAAAGGGAGCCACGGTCTTTGCCTTAGTGATAAAAGAGGCGAAATCCACAAGTTCCTCAACAAACATGCACATAGAAGAGTTGCTAGATGAATTTAAGGATGTGTTCCCAGAGGAACTTCCTAAAGGTCTACCTCCTTTGCGTGGAATAGAGCATGCTATTGATCTTATTCCCGGAGCTCCTCTACCTAATAAACCAGCCTATAGGTGCGATCCTACGGCTTCCCAAGAGCTTCAAAGACAAATAGAGGAATTGATTGAAAGAGGCTATGTTCGTGAAAGCATGAGCCCTTGTGCGGTTCCAGCTTTACTAGTTCCAAAGAAAGATGGTACATGGAGAATGTGTATTGATTCAAGAGCGGTCAACAACATTACTATCAAGTATCGATTTCCTATGCCACGACTAGAAGATATGCTTGATGAGTTACATGGTTCTATCATATTTTCCAAGATCGATCTTAGAAGTGGCTACCATCAAATGCGAATTAGAGAAGGAGATGAATGGAAGACTGCTTTCAAAACTAAGCAAGGATTATATGAATGGATGGTCATGCCCTTTGGGCTATGCAATGCGCCAAGTTCATTCATGAGGCTCATGAACGAGGTACTTAGACCCTTCTTAAATAAGTTCATTGTCGTTTACCTTGATGATATATTAGTCTATAGTCGAGATAATATTGAACATATTGATGCTAAGAAACGGCTTGAAGTTTTTAAGAGGACATGTGAACAAGTTAAAGTAAGGATTGAGAAGATGAATAACGTCTACAAAGAAAGGTCAAACAAAAAGCGCAAGCAACCTACATTCAAGCCGGGAGATCTTGTTTGGTTACACTTAAGGAAGGAAAGATTTCCAAACAAAAGGAAGAACAAGCTCATGCCTAGAGCTGACGGCCCTTTTGAGGTTTTGGAAGTTTATGGTGATAGTGCTTACAAACTTGATTTACCAAGCGAATATGGTAATGTAAGTGCTACTTTTAATGTTGGTGATTTGACTCCTTACCTAGATGATGTGAATTTGAGGACAAATTCTTTTGAAGAGGGGGAGAATGATGTGGATCAAGAGGGAAATTCTTTTGAAGAGCCAATCATATTGGTTTTAAGGCCAATAGGGTTCGAGCTTGGAGTAAAGAATCAAGAATGGTTAACATGCGCAGCCATTGAAGAAAAAGTCAAGGACCAGTTAGGTTCCAACGACAGCAGCGGCGGCGACGCGCCGATCTGGGTGCCACGCGCCGGCTCCCTAGCTCCGGCCTGAGTCCAGCTACACGTTGGTGGGGCGCGTGTCGATGATGGCAGCGCGTGAGACGGTGGTTCGGCGGCAGTACGAAAAGAAAGATTTTCCTAACTTAGTTTTTTCTAGAGTTTTTGCTTGCAAGTTTTTACCTTTCACTTGAAAGGGTTTTTCTTGGTTTAAGCAATTAGGAATCTTCTTAATTTCTGTTATTTTAGTTTAAAATAATTTCTAAGTCAATTAGGAATTGTTTTAAGAAGTTTTAGTTTAATTAGAACTAGTCTTATTACTAGTTTCCTAGTTCCATTAGAATTGGTTTTCCTATTCTATCTAGGATACTTGGGGATCAAGGCTAGGGTTTTTTTTTCCTAGTTCGAATAGACTTAGGAATAGTTAGTTTAGTCTATAAATAAGGGATTTTTCGTGGCTTTGGATACACAACCAAAACCAGAAAATTCAATACAAGTTTATTGTTTGTTTTGCTTAATTGCTTACAAATTCTTTTGCTAGTTTTCAATTCAAGGAGTTGTTTTGATAATTAGAACGTTCAATTCTTAGTTCTAGGAGTAGTCTAAGTTTTGTTCATCAAAGTACTTAGTTCCAGGAGTGGTCTAGGTAATTTGAGAGGCGTTGAATTCGTTCCAGGAGTGGTCGTTTTCAAAGTCATATCCGGTTCGTTATTCTTAAGTTGTTCGATTTTCTTAGGAAATTCGAAGGGCTTGTGTTACTTGTGTGATTTTAGATTCTTTATTAAGTTAAGGGGTTTAAATCCACATCATTAGCTTTGTTGAAAGCATTAGACTTTAATTTGAATCAAAAAGCTTTGGTTCACTGTGTTAGACTTTCATAGGATTCACTTAGCTTTATTGAATGCATTTGACTTTCATTTGATTCAAAAAGATTTGTTTGAATGTGTTTTACTTTCATTTGATTCAATTAGCTTTGCATGAATGTGTTTGACTTTCATTTGATTAAATTAGCTTTGTTTAATTGTGTTTGACTTTTATTTGATTCAATTAGCTTTGTAGAATGCAGTAGTGTTTAATTTGAATAAAAAAAACTTTGGTTGACTGTGTTTGACTTTTGTTTGATTCAATTAGGTTTATTGAATGCATTTGACTTTTATTTGATTCAAAAAGCTCTGTTTGAATGTGTTTCACTTTCATTTGATTCAATTAGCTTTGCTTGAATGTGTTTGAGTTTCATTTGATTAAATTAGCTTTGTTGAATGCATTTGACTTTCATTTGATTTAGAAAGCTTTTTTTGAAAGCGTTTGACTTGCATTTGATATAATTAGCTTTGTTTGAATTTGTTTGACTTTACTTTGATTCGAAAACCTTTGTTAGAATGTGTTTGACTTTCATTTGATTCAACTAGCTTTGTTTGAATGTGTTTGACTTTCATTTGATTCAATCAGCTTTGTTTGAATGTGTTTGACTTTCATTTGATTCAATTAGCTTTGTAGAATGCATTTGACTTTCATTTGATTAAATTAGCTTTGTTGAATGCATTAGACTTTAATTTGATTCAAAAAGCTTTGGTTCACTGTGTTTGACTTTCATATGATTCAATTAGCTTTATTGAATGCCTTTGACTTTCATTTGATTAAAAAAGATTAGTTTGAATGTGTTTTACTTTTATTTGATTCAATTAGCTTTGCTTGAATCTGTTTGACTTTAATTTGATTAAATTAGCTTTATTGAATGCATTTGACTTTCATTTGATTCAAAAAGATTTGTTTAAATGTGTTTAACTTTCATTGGATTCAATTAGCTTTGTTGAATGTGATTGACTTTCATTTGATTCAATTAGCTTTGTTGAATGCATTAGACTTTCATTTGATTCAAAAAGCTTTGTTGAATGCATTTAACTTTTATTTGATTCAAAAAGCTTTGTTTGAATGTGTTTGACTTTCATTTAATTTAATTAGCTTTGACTGAATGTGTTTGACTTTAATTTGATTCAAAAAGCTTTGTTTGAATGTGTTTGACTTTCATTTGATTCAACTAGCTTTGTTTGAATGTGTTTGACTTTCATTTGATTCAATCAGTTTTTTTAATGTGTTTGACTTTCATTTGATTCAATTAGCTTCGTTTGAATGTGTTTAACTTTCATTTGATTCAATTTGATTAGTAGAATGCATTTGAATTTCATTTGATTAAATTAGTTTTGTTGAATGCATTAGACTATAATTTGAATCAAAAAGCTTTGGTTCACTATGTTTGACTTTCATTTGATTCAATTAGCTTTATTGAATGCATTTGACTTTCATTTGATTCAAAAAGATTTATTTGAATGTGTTTTACTTTCATTTGATTCAATTAGCTTTGTTTGAATGTGTGTTGACTTTGATTTGATTCGTTTAGCTTTGTAGAATGCATTTAACTTTAATTTAATTCAAAAAGCATTGTTTGAATGTGTTTCACTTTCATTCGATTCAATTAGCTTTGCTTGAATGTGTTTTACTTTCATTTGATTAAATTAGCTTTGTTTAATTGTGTTTGACTTTTATTTGATTCAATTAGCTTTGTAGAATGCATTAGTGTTTAATTTGAATAAAAAAAACTTTGGTTGACTGTGTTTGACTTTTGTTTGATTCAATTAGGTTTATTGAATGCATTTGACTTTTATTTGATTCAAAAATCTCTGTTTGAATGTGTTTCACTTTCATTTGATTCAATTAGCTTTGCTTGAATGTGTTTGAGTTTCATTTGATTAAATTAGCTTTGTTGAATGCATTTGACTTTCATTTGATTTAGAAAGCTTTTTTTGAAAGCGTTTGACTTGCATTTGATATAATTAGCTTTGTTTGAATTTGTTTGACTTTACTTTGATTCGAAAACCTTTGTTTGAATGTGTTTGACTTTCATTTGATTCAACTAGCTTTGTTTGAATGTGTTTGACTTTCATTTGATTCAATTAGCTTTGTAGAATGCATTTGACTTTCATTTGATTAAATTAGCTTTGTTGAATGCATTAGACTTTAATTTGATTCAAAAAGCTTTGGTTCACTGTGTTTGACTTTCATATGATTCAATTAGCTTTTTGAATGCCTTTGACTTTCATTTGATTAAAAAAGATTTGTTTGAATGTGTTTTACTTATATATGATTCAATTAGCTTTGCTTGAATCTGTTTGACTTTAATTTGATTAAATTAGCTTTATTGAATGCATTTGACTTTCATTTGATTCAAAAAGATTTGTTTAAATGTGTTTGACTTTCATTGGATTCAATTAGCTTTGTTGAATGTGATTGACTTTCATTTGATTCAATTAGCTTGTTGAATGCATTAGACTTTCATTTGATTCAAAAAAGCTTTGTTGAATGCATTTAACTTTTATTTGATTCAAAAAGCTTTGTTTGAATGTGTTTGACTTTCATTTAATTTAATTAGCTTTGACTGAATGTGTTTGACTTTAATTTGATTCAAAAAGCTTTGTTTGAATGTGTTTGACTTTCATTTGATTCAACTAGCTTTGTTTGAATGTGTTTGACTTTCATTTGATTCAATCAGTTTTTTGAATGTGTTTGACTTTCATTTGATTTAATTAGCTTCGTTTGAATATGTTTAACTTTCATTTGATTCAATTTGATTAGTAGAATGCATTTGAATTTCATTTGATTAAATTAGTTTTGTTTGAATGCATTAGACTTTAATTTGAATCAAAAAGCTTTGGTTCACTATGTTTGACTTTCATTTGATTTAATTAGCTTTATTGAATGCATTTGA
>NW_018744611.1:0-72228 GCF_001683475.1 Chenopodium quinoa | reverse complement strand
AATCAATTAGCTTTGTTTGAATGTGTTTTACTTTCATTTGATTTAATTAGCTTTTTAAATGCATTTGACTTTCATTTGATCTAATTAGCTTTGATGAATGCATTTGACTTTCATTTGATTCAAAAAGCTTTGTTTGAATGTGTTTGACTTTCATTTGATTCAATTAGCTTTGTAGAATGCATTAGACTTTCATTTGATTCAATAAGCTTTGATTGAATGTTTGACTTTCATTTTATTCAATTAGCTTTGTTGAATGCATTTGACTTTCATTTGATTCAAAAATGCTTTGTTTGAATGTGTTTGACTTTTATTTGATTCTATTAGCTTTGTAGATTGTATTAGATTTCATTTGATTCAATTAGCTTTGTTTGAATACGTTTGACTTTCATTTCATTTAATTAGCTTTGTAGAATCCATTTGACTTTCATTTGATAGCTTTGTTGAATGCATTTGACTTTCATTTGATTAAAAAGGTTTGTTTGAATGTGTTTGTTTTTATTTGATTCAATTGCTTTGTAGAAAGCATTAGACTTTCATTTGATTCAATTAGCTTAGTTTGAATTTGTTTGACTTTCATTTGATTCAATTAGCTTTGATGAATGCATTTGACTTTCATTTGATTCAAAAAGGTTCGTTTGAATGTGTTTGACTTTCATTTGATTCAATTAGCTTTGTAGAAAGCATTTGACTTTCATTTGATTCAATTAGCTTAGTTTGAATTTGTTTGACTTTCATTTGATTCAATTAGCATTGATGAATGCATTTGACTTTCATATGATTCAAAAAGCTTTGTTTGAATGTGTTTGACTTCCATTTGAATCAATTTGCTTTGTTTGAATGTGTTTTACTTTCATTTGATTTAATTAGCTTTGTAAAATGCATTTGACTTTCATTTGATCTAATTAGCTTTGATGAATGCATTTGACTTTCATTTGATTCAAAAAGCTTTGTTTGAATGTGTTTGACTTTATTTGAATCAATTAGCTTTGTAGAAAGCATTAGAATTTCATTTGATTCAATTAGCTTAGTTTTGATTTGTTTGACTTTCATTTGATTCAATTAGCTTTGTGGAATGCATTTGACTTTCATATGATTCAAAAAGCTTTGTTTGAATGTGTTTGACTTTCATTTGAATCAATTAGCTTTGTTTGAATGTGTTTTACTTTCATTTGATTTAATTAGATTTGTTAAATGCATTTGACTTTCATTTGATCTAATTAGCTTTGATGAATGCATTTGACTTTCATTTGATTCAAAAAGCTTTGTTTGAATGTGTTTGACTTTCATTTGATTCAATTAGCTTTGTAGAATGCATTAGACTTTCATTTGATTCAATTAGCTTTGATTGAATGTGTTTGACTTTCATTTTATTCAATTAGCTTTGTTGAATGCATTTGACTTTCATTTGATTCAAAATGCTTTGTTTGAATGTGTTTGACTTTTATTTGATTCTATTAGCTTTGTAGATTGTATTAGAATTTCATTTGATTCAATTAGCTTTGTTTGAATACGTTTGACTTTCATTTCATTTAATTAGCTTTGTAGAATCCATTTGACTTTCATTTGATAGCTTTGTTGAATGCATTTGACTTTCATTTGATTCAAAAAGGTTTGTTTGAATGTGTTTGACTTTATTTGATTCAATTAGCTTTGTAGAAAGCATTTTCATTTGATTCAATTAGCTTAGTTTGAATTTTTGACTTTCATTTGATTCAATTAGCTTTGATGAATGCATTTGACTTTCATTTGATTCAAAAGGTTCGTTTGAATGTGTTTGACTTTCATTTGATTCAATTAGCTTTGTAGAAAGCATTTGACTTTCATTTGATTCAATTAGCTTAGTTTGAATTTGTTTGACTTTCATTTGATTCAATTAGCATTGATGAATGCATTTGACTTTCATATGATTCAAAAAGCTTTGTTTGAATGTGTTTGACTTCCATTTGAATCAATTGCTTTGTTTGAATGTGTTTTACTTTCATTTGATTTAATTAGCTTTGTAAAATGCATTTGACTTTCATTTGATCTAATTAGCTTTGATGAATGCATTTGACTTTCATTTGATTCAAAAAGCTTTGTTTGAATGTGTTTGACTTTATTTGAATCAATTAGCTTTGTAGAAAGCATTAGAATTTCATTTGATTCAATTAGCTTAGTTTAATTTGTTTGACTTTCATTTGATTCAATTAGCTTTGTGAATGCATTTGACTTTCATATGATTCAAAAAGCTTTGTTTGAATGTGTTTGACTTTCATTTGAATCAATTAGCTTTGTTTGAATGTGTTTTACTTTCATTTGATTTAATTAGCTTTGTTAATGCATTTGACTTTCATTTGATCTAATTAGCTTGATGAATGCATTTGACTTTCATTTGATTCAAAAGCTTTGTTTGAATGTGTTTGACTTTCATTTGATTCAATTAGCTTTGTAGAATGCATTAGACTTTCATTTGATTCAATTAGCTTTGATTGAATGTGTTTGACTTTCATTTATTCAATTAGCTTTGTTGAATGCATTTGACTTTCATTTGATTCAAAATGCTTTGTTTGAATGTGTTTGACTTTTATTTGATTCTATTAGCTTTGTAGATGTATTAGAATTTCATTTGATTCAATTAGCTTTGTTTGAATACGTTTGACTTTCATTTCATTTAATTAGCTTTGTAGAATCCATTTGACTTTCATTTGATAGCTTTGTTGAATGCATTTGACCTTCATTTGATTCAAAAAGCTTTGTTTGAATGAATTTGACTTTTATTTTATTCATTTCGCTTTGTAGAATGCATTTGACTTTCATTTGATTCAATTAGATTTGTGGAATGCATTTGACTTTCATATGATTTAAAAAGCTATGTTTGAATGTGTTTGACTTTCATTTGAATCAATTAGCTTTGTTTGAATGTGTTTTACTTTCATTTGATTTAATTAGCTTTGTAGAATGCATTTGACTTTCATTTGATTCAATTAGCTTTGATGAATGCATTTGACTTTCATTTGATTCAAAAAGGTTGTTTGAATGTGTTTGACTTTATTTGATTCAATTAGCTTTGTAGAAAGCATTAGACTTTCATTTGATTCAATTAGCTTAGTTTGAATTTTTTGACTTTCATTTGATTCAATTAGCATTGGAATGCATTTGACTTTCATATGATTCAAAAAGCTTTGTTTGAATGTGTTTGACTTTCATTTGAATCAATTAGCTTTGTTTGAATGTGTTTTACTTCATTTGATTTAATTAGCTTTGTTAAATGCATTTGACTTTCATTTGATCTAATTAGCTTTGATGAATGCATTTGACTTTCATTTGATTCAAAAAGCTTTGTTTAAATGTTTGACTTTCATTTGATTCAATTAGCTTTGTAGAATGCATTGACTTTCATTTGATTCAATTAGCTTTGATTGAATGTGTTTGACTTTCATTTTATTCAATTAGCTTTGTTGAATGCATTTGACTTTCATTTGATTCAAAATGCTTTGTTTGAATGTTTGACTTTTATTTGATTCTATTAGCTTTGTAGATGTATTAGAATTTCATTTGATTCAATTAGCTTTGTTTGAATACGTTTGACTTTCATTTCATTTAATTAGCTTTGTAGAATCCATTTGACTTTCATTTGATAGCTTTGTTTGAATGCATTTGAACCTTCATTTGATTCAAAAAGCTTTGTTTGAAATGAATTTGACTTTTATTTTATTCATTTCGCTTTGTAGAATGCATTTGACTTTCATTTGATTCAATTAGATTTGTGGAATGCATTTGACTTTCATATGATTCAAAAGCTTTGTTTGAATGTGTTTGACTTTCATTTGAATTCAATTAGCTTTTGTTTTTTGAATGTGTTTTACTTTCATTTGATTTAATTAGCTTTGTTAAATGCATTTGACTTTCATTTGATCAATTAGCTTTGATGAATGCATTTGACTTTCATTTGAATTCAGAAAGCTTTTGTCTTTGAATGTGTTTGACTTTTATTCAATTAGCTTTGTAGAATGCATTAGACTTTCATTTGATTCAATTAGCTTTGATTGAATGTGTTTGACTTTCATTTTATTCAATTAGCTTTGTTGAATGCATTTGACTTTCATTTGATTCAAAATGCTTTGTTTGAATGTGTTTGACTTTTATTTGATTCTATTAGCTTTGTAGAATGTATTAGAATTTCATTTGATTCAATTAGCTTTGTTTGAATACGTTTGACTTTCATTTCATTTAATTAGCTTTGTAGAATCCATTTGACTTTCATTTGATAGCTTTGTTGAATGCATTTGACCTTCATTTGATTCAAAAAGCTTTGTTTGAATGAATTTGACTTTTATTTTATTCATTTCGCTTTGTAGAATGCATTTGACTTTCATTTGATTCAATTAGATTTGTGGAATGCATTTGACTTTCATATGATTCAAAAAGCTATGTTTGAATGTGTTTGACTTTCATTTGAATCAATTAGCTTTGTTTGAATGTGTTTTACTTTCATTTGATTTAATTAGCTTTGTAGAATGCATTTGACTTTCATTTGATTCAATTAGCTTTGATGAATGCATTTGACTTTCATTTGATTCAAAAAGGTTTGTTTGAATGTGTTTGACTTTATTTGATTCAAATTAGCTTTGTAGAAAGCATTAGACTTTCATTTGATTCAATTAGCTTAGTTTGAATTTGTTTGACTTTCATTTGATTCAATTAGCTTTGTGGAATGCATTTGACTTTCATATGATTCAAAAAGCTTTGTTTGAATGTGTTTGACTTTCATTTGAATCAATTAGCTTTGTTTGAATGTGTTTTAATTTCATTTGATTTAATTAGCTTTGTTAAATGCATTTGACTTTCATTTGATCTAATTAGCTTTGATGAATGCATTTGACTTTCATTTGATTCAAAAAGCTTTGTTTGAATGTGTTTGACTTTCATTTGATTCAATTAGCTTTGTAGAATGCATTAGACTTTCATTTGATTCAATTAGCTTTGATTGAATGTGTTTGACTTTCATTTTATTCAATTAGCTTTGTTGAATGCATTTGACTTTCATTTGATTCAAAATGCTTTGTTTGAATGTGTTTGACTTTTATTTGATTCTATTAGCTTTGTAGAATGTATTAGAATTTCATTTGATTCAATTAGCTTTGTTTGAATACGTTTGACTTTCATTTCATTTAATTAGCTTTGTAGAATCCATTTGACTTTCATTTGATAGCTTTGTTGAATGCATTTGACCTTCATTTGATTCAAAAAGCTTTGTTTGAATGAATTTGACTTTTATTTTATTCATTTCGCTTTGTAGAATGCATTTTGACTTTCATTTTGATTCAATTAGATTTGTGGAATGCATTTGACTTTTCATATGATTCAAAAAGCTATGTTTGAATGTGTTTGACTTTCATTTGAATCAATTAGCTTTGTTTGAATGTGTTTTACTTTTCATTTGATTTTAATTAGCTTTGTAGAATGCATTTGACTTTCATTTGATTCAATTAGCTTTGATGAATGCATTTGACTTTCATTTGATTCAAAAAGGTTTGTTTGAATGTGTTTGACTTTATTTGATTCAATTAGCTTTGTAGAAAGCATTAGACTTTCATTTGATTCAATTAGCTTAGTTTGAATTTGTTTTGACTTTCATTTGATTCAATTAGCTTTTGTGGATGCATTTGACTTTCATATGATTCAAAAAGCTTTGTTTGAATGTGTTTGACTTTCATTTGAATCAATTAGCTTTGTTTGAATGTGTTTTACTTTCATTTGATTTAATTAGCTTTGTTAAATGCATTTGACTTTCATTTGATCTAATTAGCTTTGATTGAATGCATTTGACTTTCATTTGATTCAAAAAGCTTTGTTTGAATGTGTTTGACTTTCATTTGATTCAATTAGCTTGTAAATGCATTAGATTTATTTGATTCAATAGCTTTGATTGAATGTGTTTGACTTTCATTTTATTCAATTAGCTTTGTTGAATGCATTTGACTTTCATTTGATTCAAAAATGCTTTGTTTGAATGTGTTTGACTTTTTATTTGATTCTATTAGCTTTGTAGAATGTATTAGAATTTCATTTGATTCAATTAGCTTTGTTTGAATAACGTTTGACTTTCATTTCATTTAATTAGCTTTGTAGAATCCATTTGACTTTCATTTGATAGCTTTGTTGAATGCATTTGACCTTCATTTGATTCAAAAAGCTTTGTTTGAATGAATTTGACTTTTATTTTATTCATTTCGCTTTGTAGAATGCATTTGACTTTCATTTGATTCAATTAGATTTGTGGGAATGCATTTGACTTTCATATGATTCAAAAAGCTATGTTTTGAATGTGTTTGACTTTCATTTGAATCAATTAGCTTTGTTTGAATGTGTTTTACTTTCATTTGATTTAATTAGCTTTGTTAGAATGCATTTGACTTTCATTTGATTCAATTAGCTTTGATGAATGCATTTGACTTTCATTTGATTCAAAAAGGTTTGTTTGAATGTGTTTGACTTTATTTGATTCAATTAGCTTTGTAGAAAGCATTAGAATTTCATTTGATTCAATTAGCTTAGTTTAATTTGTTTGACTTTCATTTGATTCAATTAGCTTGTGGAATGCATTTGACTTTCATATGATTCAAAAAAGCTTTGTTTGAATGTGTTTTGACTATTTCATTTGAATTAAATTAGCTTTGATGAATGCATTTGACTTTCATTTGATTCAAAAAGGTTCGTTTGAATGTGTTTGACTTTCATTTGTTTCAATTAGCTTTGTAGAAGCATTAGACTTTCATTTGATTCAATTAGCTTGTTTGAATTTGTTTGACTTTCATTTGATTCAATTAGCTTTGATGAATGCATTTGACTTTCATATGATTCAAAAAGCTTTGTTTGAATGTGTTTGACTTCCATTTGAATCAATTAGCTTTGTTTGAATGTGTTTTACTTTCATTTGATTTAATTAGCTTTGTTAAATGCATTTGACTTTCATTTGATCTAATTAGCTTTGATGAATGCATTTGACTTTCATTTGATTCAAAAAGCTTTGTTTGAATGTGTTTGACTTTCATTTGATTCAATTAGCTTTGTAGAATACATTAGACTTTCATTTGATTCAATTAGCTTTGATTGAATGTGTTTGAGTTTCATTTTATTCAATTAGCTTTGTTGAATGCATTTGACTTTCATTTTGATTCAAAATGCTTTGTTTGAATGTGTTTGACTTTTATTTGATTCTATTAGCTTTGTAGAATGTATTAGAATTTCATTTGATTCAATTAGCTTTGTTTGAATACGTTTGACTTTCATTTCATTTAATTAGCTTTTGTAGCAATCCATTTGACTTTCATTTGATAGCTTTGTTGAATGCATTTGACCTTCATCTGATTCAAAATGCTTTGTTTGAATGAATTTGACTTTTATTTTATTCATTTCGCTTTGTAGAATGCATTTGACTTTTCATTTGATCAATTATTTGTGAATCATTTGACTTTCATTTGATTCAATTAGATTTGTGGAATGCATTTGACTTTCATATGATTCAAAAAAGCTATGTTTGAATGTGTTTGACTTTCATTTGAATCAATTAGCTTTGTTTGAATGTGTTTACTTTCATTTGATTTAATTAGCTTTGTAGAATTCATTTGACTTTTCATTTGATTCAATTAGCTTTGATGAATGCATTTGACTTTCATTTGATTCAAAAAGGTTTGTTTGAATGTGTTTGACTTTATTTGATTCAATTAGCTTTGTAGAAAGCATTAGACTTTCATTTGATTCAATTAGCTTAGTTTGAATTTTGTTTTTGACTTTCATTTGATTCAATTAGCTTTGATGAATGCATTTGACTTTCATTTGATTTTCTTTGACTTTCATTTGATTCAATTAGCTTGTATTTGTTTGATTCAATTAGCTTTGACTTTCATTTGATTCAATTAGCAATGTGAATGCATTTGACTTTCATATGATTCAAAAAGCTTTGTTTGAATGTGTTTGACTTCCATTTGAATCAATTTGCTTTGTTTGAATGTTTTTACTTTCATTTGATTTAATTAGCTTTGTAAATGCATTTGACTTTCATTTGATCTAATTAGCTTTGATGAATGCATTTGACTTTCATTTGATTCAAAAAGCTTTGTTTGAATGTGTTTGACTTTCATTTGATTCAATTAGCTTTGTAGAATGCATTAGACTTTCATTTGATTCAATTAGCTTTGATTGAATGTGTTGACTTTCATTTTATTCAATTAGCTTTGTTGAATGCATTTGACTTTCATTTGATTCAAAATGCTTTGTTTGAATGTGTTTGACTTTTTTTGAATCAATTAGCTTTGTTTGAATGTGTTTTACTTTCATTTGATTTAATTAGCTTTGTTAAATGCATTTGACTTTCATTTGATCTAATTAGCTTTGATGAATGCATTTGACTTTCATTTGATTCAAAAAGCTTTGTTTGAATGTGTTTTGACTTTCATTTGATTCAATTAGCTTTGTAGAATGCATTAGACTTTCATTTGATTCAATTAGCTTTGATTGAATGTGTTTGACTTTCATTTTATTCAATTAGCTTTGTTGAATGCATTTGACTTTCATTTGATTCAAAATGCTTTGTTTGAATGTGTTTGACTTTATTTGATTCTATTAGCTTTGTAGATTGTATTAGAATTTCATTTGATTCAATTAGCTTTGTTTGAATACGTTTGACTTTCATTTCATTTAATTAGCTTTGTAGAATCCATTTGACTTTCATTTGATAGCTTTGTTGAATGCATTTGACTTTCATTTGATTAAAAAGGTTTGTTTGAATGTGTTTGTTTTTATTTGATTCAATTAGCTTTGTAGAAAGCATTAGACTTTCATTTGATTCAATTAGCTTAGTTTGAATTTTTGACTTTCATTTGATTCAATTAGCTTTGATGAATGCATTTGACTTTCATTTGATTCAAAATTGAATGTGTTTGACTTTCATTTGATTCAATTAGCTTTGTAGAAAGCATTTGACTTTCATTTGATTCAATTAGCTTAGTTTGAATTTGTTTGACTTTCATTTGATTCAATTAGCATTGATGAATGCATTTGACTTTCATATGATTCAAAAAGCTTTGTTTGAATGTGTTTGACTTCCATTTGAATCAATTTGCTTTGTTTGAATGTGTTTTACTTTCATTTGATTTAATTAGCTTTGTAAAATGCATTTGACTTTCATTGATCTAATTAGCTTTGATGAATGCATTTGACTTTCATTTGATTCAAAAGCTTTGTTTGAATGTGTTTGACTTTATTTGAATCAATTAGCTTTGTAGAAAGCATTAGAATTTCATTTGATTCAATTAGCTTAGTTTTGATTTGTTTGACTTTCATTTGATTCAATTAGCTTTGTGGAATGCATTTGACTTTCATATGATTCAAAAAGCTTTGTTTGAATGTGTTTGACTTTCATTTGAATCAATTAGCTTTGTTTGAATGTTTTACTTTCATTTGATTTAATTAGATTTGTTAAATGCATTTGACTTTCATTTGATCTAATTAGCTTTGATGAATGCATTTGACTTTCATTTGATTCAAAAAGCTTTGTTTGAATGTGTTTGACTTTCATTTGATTCAATTAGCTTTGTAGAATGCATTAGACTTTCATTTGATTCAATTAGCTTTGATTGAATGTGTTGACTTTCATTTGATTCAATTAGCTTGGTTGAATGCATTTGACTTTCATTTGATTCAAAATGCTTTGTTTGAATGTGTTTAACTTTTATTTGATTCTATTAGCTTTTGTATAATTGTAATTAGAATTTCATTTGATTCAATTAGCTTTATTTGAATACGTTTGGTTTTCATTTCATTCAATGAGCCTTGTAGAATCCATTTGACTTTCATTGATTCAATAGCTTTGTAGAATGCATTTGACTTTCATTTGATTCAAATAGCTTAGTTTGAATTGTTTTGACTTTCATTTGATTCAATTAGCTTTGTGGAAAGCATTTGACTTTCATTTGATTCAATAAGCTTGTTTGAATTTGTTTGACTTTCATTTGAATCAATTAGCTTTTGTGTTTAAATTGTGTTTTACTTTCATTTGATTTAATTAGCTTTGTTTATGCTTTTGACTTTCATTTGATCTAATTAGCTTTGATGAATGCATTTGACTGTTCATTTGATTCTGTTGTAGCCAAGCCTAACAACTTGGTTATGGACATTTCGTTGGTTCAAGATGTAGCATCATGCGTTGGTGCTATGCATTCTATCATTGGGCAGCAAGATATTTCAACCACTTGAATTTCTTGTTGTTCTTATTAATTAGTTCGTTAACTAGTTCGTTTTACTTCTTTATGCTTTGAATAAGTTGTAAACTTTAATCTTATTTTAAGTTTGCAAATTAGTTATGCTCTTTAGTTCTTTTAGCTGAACATGTAATGTTACATTCACACATCAAGTACAAGATCAAGATGCATCACAAAAGCAGCCGTTTAAGCTTGTGAAGAAGGCATAAAATCCGAAACTAATTTGGAGGTATTTTAAGGCTTTAACTTGGTGTTACAATCAGCTTCAATGAGGAGTTACAAGCTTTAAAATGAGCCTTCAAGTGGCCGTTTATTTCAGCCAGCAATGGGTACATTCAAGAGGCGTCCAAGTACATCCTTGTCTACATACATTCAAGCTTAATTCAAGGCTTGAAACAAGGGGGAGTTACACTTCACTTGCTGTTTGAATTTGGGCGTGAAAAGGGGAGCCGTTACAACTCCAAGTTGCTGCTTTGATTGGCGTGAATCAAGGGGGGTTATACTCTCTTGTTTCTGATTTTATTTCACTCATAATTTGGAGGTTACAAACCGTCATTTGCTCTTGATGTATCTAGCTAAGTAAGGCTTCTTTTATTAATTTATCTAGACTACAAAAAGCTGATATGTACTTAGTTGGACGTGTAACAAGTGAGCTTTAAGCCACTTGACTTAGCTTGTACTTAAGATGCTTGCTCACTATAAATAGCAAGCAAATGTGAATGAAAAATCAGATTATTTCGAACAAAAAAAACTTGTCTTACATTCGTTTCTTGGATTAGAAACAAAAACCTGAAATTCTTGGATTTGGAATTTCGTTTCCTTTGCTTAGTTAGCTAGTTTAGGCTACTAGTTGGCTTGTGATCTTAGGAATCCAAAACGTTTCTTAGTGGTGTGACTGTATCTAAGAAGCCTTTGGTTCTTTAGCCTTATCTATCCCTTGGTTTATCCCTTGTGTATTTCGAGTGTTACTCCAAATATACAACATTTGGCGCTAGAAGGAGGGGTCTAGCAAACAAATACCCAAACACAATACCCCAAACACATACCCAAACACAAAACCATGGCCGACATCCCACCCCCTAATTGGCAAGAATATGTCAATAAGGTTGCACAAGAGAAAGAAGATATGGAGCAACGAATGCAATATTTGCAAGAATGCTTGGTGGTTCGACGCACACTTAGCAATATGGTTGGCAAAGAAGGAAGTTTGCAACGTGAGTCAATCTTTCACACTCGTTGCACCATTGGTGGAAAGGTATGTACAATGATTATTGATGGAGGTAGTTTGTACCAATGTAGCTTCACAAGTAATGATAGACAAACTGAAACTTAAAACCGTCCCTCACCCTAAACCTTATGTGATTCAATGGCTAAATCATGGAAAAGGAATTCAAGTAACACAACAAGTCTTGTTATCATTTAGCATTGGTAAAACTTATGAGGAAGAATTGTGGTGTGATGTTATTACCTATGGATGCATGTCATATTTTACTTGGTAGACCTTGGTTATTTGATAGGCGTGTGATGCATGATGGGTATAAAAACACATATTCCTTCACTAAGGATGGACGGAAAATACTTCTTACCCCCCTAAACCTCAAAAACGATCACCCCATATCCACACCCCCTACTTACCTTACCACCTCATAAAATCAGAATTGCATGAGTATAAAGCTCACAAACCATTCATTTTAAGCCAACTTGATGTCCCTTCCAAACCGTCACCAGAAGAGCCACACCCACTCCTCACCCCTCTTCTCAAAACCTTTTCCCATGTTTTCCCCCGAAGACATTCCCCATGGCTTACCCCAAAACGTGACATACAACACAAAATTGATCTTGTTCCCGGATCAATGCTCCCAAACAAACCGGCCTATAGAACCACTCCAAAAGAAACCGAAGAGATTAAGCGGCAAGTGGAAGAATTACTATCCAAGGGTCTTATTCGTAAGTCTCTTAGTCCATGTGCTTGTCCTACTTTGATTGTGCCTAAGAAGAATGGAGAATGGAGAATGTGTGTTGATAGTAGGTCAATCAATAAAATCACTATCAAGTACCGGTTTCCTATTCCAAGATTGAATGATTGCTTGATGCATTGTATGGTTCTAAAGTGTTCTCTAAAATTGATTTGAGAAGTGGCTATCATCAAATTCGAATTTTCGAAGGAGATGAATGGAAAACCGCTTTCAAGACAAAGGAGGGCCTCTATGAATGGCTTGTGATGCCATTTGGTTTGTCTAATGCACCATCTACATTTATGCGCCTTATGAATCAGGTTATGCAACCTTTCATGGGTAAATTTGTTGTAGTTTATTTTGATGACATTTTGGTGTATAGTAGGGAGGAAGAAGAGCATTCTATGCATTTGCAACAGGTTTTTTGAAGCCCTTGAACGTGAGAAGTTGTATGGTAACTTAGAGAAGTGTCATTTCTTCACTTCCCAAGTTATTTTTCTTGGCTTCAAAGTTTCATCACAAGGCATTGAAGTTGATGAAAAGAAAGTTGCTGCAATTCGTGAGTGGCCTACGCCACAAACCGTTCAACAAGTTCGAAGCTTTCATGGACTTGCTTCTTTCTATAGAAGATTTGTACGGAACTTTAGCACTCTCATGGCACCTATCACGGAACTAACTAAAAATCAGAAGTTAGTTTGGAATGATAAGGCTCAAAAGGCCTTTGATGAGGTAAAACATCAACTTACTAGTGCACCTATTCTTGCTTTGCCTAACTTTGATGAAGTTTTTGAAGTTGAGTGCGATGCTAGTGGAGTTGGTATTGGTGCTGTTTTGTCACAAGTTGGGCGTCCCCTTGCCTACTTTAGTGAAAAACTCAACGAAGCACAACGGAAGTATAGCACCTATGATAAGGAGTTCTTTGCTCTTGTTCGTGCTTTGGACCATTGGAGACATTACCTCATTTCCAAGGAGTTCATCCTTCATTCGGATCATGAAGCCCTCAAATATCTTCAAAGCCAACAAAAACTCCAACCTCGCCATGCCAAATGGGTGGAGTATTTGCAAGCTTTTCATTTCGTGATCAAGCATAGGAGAGGCGCCATGAACAAAGGAGCTGATGCGCTTTCAAGGAGATATACACTCTTGAATTCTTTCAAAGCAAGGGTGATTAGTGTTGATGATGTAAAAGCAAGTTACCACAATGATCATGACTTTGGTGATTTGTTTTTAAAATGTTCTAGTCATGCTTACAAAGATTATTACATTTTAGATGGCTATTTGTTCAAAGGAAACAAGTTGTGCATTCCAAGATCAAGCTTAAGAGAATCTCTTATCAAAGAGTTTCATGAAGGAGGAATGGCGGGACACTTTGGCATAGAGAAGACTACCCTTCTTGTCCAAGAATACTTTCATTGGCCTAGATTGGTCCGTGATGTGGAGTTCATTGTGAAGAGATGCGTGACATGTCAAAAGGCCAAGAGTCATAGTCTACCTCAAGGCTATCTTTTGCCCTTACCTATTCCGCAGGCACCATGGGAGGATATTAGTCTTGATTTCGTTGTGGGACTTCCTATCACCCAACGAAAGAAAGATTCTATAATGGTTGTTGTTGATCGATTTTCTAAAATGGCTCATTTTATTGCTTGTCATACAACTTATGATGCTACTCATGTTGCTAACTTGTTTTTCAATGAGATTGTTCGTTTACATGGTGTACCTAAATCCATGGTGAGTGATCGTGATCCAAAATTTCTAAGTCATTTTTGGCTTACATTATGGAGGAAGATGGGCACGAAATTGAACTTTAGCACTTCAAGTCATCCTCAAACAGATGGCCAAACCGAAGTGACTAATAGAACTTTGGGATCCTTGTTGCGTTCTTTGGCTACTAAACGTCCCAAGCAATGGGAAGAGATGCTTCCTCATGCGGAGTTTGCTTACAATCGTGTGCCTAGCAAGACAACAGGTCTGAGTCCTTTTGAAGTGGTGTATGGATTCAATCCGTGCACTCCTATTGACCTCACTCCCATTCCCTCACCAAACAAGTTCAGCAATGATGCCGAGGTGCGCGCAAAAGAAATCAAGTCTATGCATGAGCAAGTTCGTTCCAAAATTGAACAAACTAATGCAAAGACTAAGGCATACTATGACAAGAAAAGAAAGGAGGTCCGTTTTCAGCCCGGTGACTTAGTTTGGATTCATCTTCGAAAGGAAAGATTTCCTTCCAAAAGACGGTCCAAGGTTAGTCCTCGTAGTGATGGTCCATTTGCCATTGTTGAAAAGGTGAATGATAATGCTTACAAGGTTGAGTTGCCCGGAGATTATGGTGTTTCTAGCACCTTTAATGTGGCTGATTTGTCACCTTATTATGATGAGTTTGAAGAGTTGCCGAGTTTGAGGGCAAACTCTTTTCAAGAAGGGGGAATGTTGTAGCCAAGCCTAACAACTTGGTTATGGACATTTCGTTGGTTCAAGATGTAGCATCATGCGTTGGTGCTATGCATTCTATCATTGGGCAGCAAGATATTCAACCACTTGAATTTCTTGTTGTTCTTATTAATTAGTTCGTTAACTAGTTCGTTTTACTTCTTTTATGCTTTGAATAAGTTGTAAACTTTAATCTTATTTTAAGTTTGCAAATTAGTTATGCTCTTTAGTTCTTTTAGCTGAACATGTAATGTTACATTCACACATCAAGTACAAGATCAAGATGCATCACAAAAGCAGCCGTTTAAGCTTGTGAAGAAGGCATAAAATCCGAAACTAATTTGGAGGTATTTTAAGGCTTTAACTTGGGTGTTACAATCAGCTTCAATGAGGAGTTACAAGCTTTAAAATGAGCCTTCAAGTGGCCGTTTATTTCAGCCAGCAATGGGTACATTCAAGAGGCGTCCAAGTACATCCTTGTCTACATACATTCAAGCTTAATTCAAGGCTTGAAACAAGGGGGAGTTACACTTCACTTGCTGTTTGAATTTGGGCGTGAAAAGGGGAGCCGTTACAACTCCAAGTTGCTGCTTTGATTGGCGTGAATCAAGGGGGGGTTATACTCTCTTGTTTCTGATTTTATTTCACTCATAATTTGGAGGTTACAAACCGTCATTTGCTCTTGATGTATCTAGCTAAGTAAGGCTTCTTTTATTAATGTATCTAGGCTACAAAAAACTGATATGTACTTAGTTTGGACGTGTAACAAGTGAGCTAAAAGCCACTTAATTCAGCTTGTACTTAAGATGTTTGCTCACTATAAATAGCAAGCAAATGTGAATGAAAAATCAGATTATTGCAAACAAAAAAGACTTGTCTTACATTCGTTTCTTGGATTAGAAACAAAAACCTGAAATTCTTGGATTTGGAATTTCGTTTCCTTTGCTTAGTTAGCTAGTTTAGGCTACTAGTTGGCTTGTGATCTTAGGAATCCAAAACGTTTCTTAGTGGTGTGACTGTATCTAAGAAGCCTTTGGTTCTTTAGCCTTATCTATCCCTTGGTTTATCCCTTGTGTATTTCGAGTGTTACTCCAAATATACAACAGATTCAAAAAGCTTTGTTTGAATGTGTTTGACTTTCATTTGATTCAATTAGCTTTGTAGAATGAATTAGACTTTCATTTGATTCAATTAGCTTTGATTGAATGTGTTTGACTTTCATTTTATTCAATTAGCTTTGTTGAATGCATTTGACTTTCATTTGATTCAAAATGCTTTGTTTGAATGTGTTTGACTTTTATTTGATTCTATTAGCTTTGTAGAATGTATTAGAATTTCATTTGATTTAATTAGCTTTGTTTGAATACGTTTGACTTTCATTTCATTTAATTAGCTTTGTAGACTCCATTTGACTTTCATTTGATAGCTTTGTCGAATGCATTTGACCTTCATTTGATTCAAAAAGCTTTGTTTGAATGAATTTGACTTTTATGTTATTCATTTCGCTTTGTAGAATGCATTTGACTTTCATTTGATTCAATTAGATTTGTGGAATGCATTTGACTTTCATATGATTCAAAAAGCTATGTTTGAATGTGTTTGACTTTCATTTGAATCAATTAGATTTTTTTGAATGTGTTTTACTTTCATTTGATTTAAATAGCTTTGTAGAATGCATTTGAATTTCGTTTGATTCAATTAGCTTTGATAAATGCATTTGAATTTCATTTGATTCAAAAAGCTTTGTTTGAATGTGTTTGACTTTCATTTTATTCAATTAGCTTTGTAGAATGCATTAGACTTTCATTTGATTCAATTAGCTTTGTTTGAATGTGTTTAACTTTCATTTGATTCAATTAGCTTGGTTGAATGCATTTGACTTTCATTTGATTCAAAAAGCTTTGTTTAAATGTGTTTAACTTTCATTTGATTCTAAAAGCTTTGTATAATGTAATAGAATTTCATTTGATTCAATTAGCTTTATTTGAATATGTTTGGTTTTCGTTTCATTCAATGAGCCTTGTAGAATCCATTTGACTTTCATTTGATTCAATTAGCTTTGTAGAATGCATTAGACTTTCATTTGATTTAATTAGCTTTGTTTGAATGAGTTTGACTTTCATTTGATTCAATTAGCTTTGGAGAATGCATTTAACTTTCATTTGATTCAATTAGCTTTGTTGAATGCATTTGACTTTCATATGATTCAAAAAGCTTTGTTTGAATGTGTTTGACTTTTATTTGATTCAATTAGTTTTGTAGAATGCATTAGACTTTCATTTGATTCAATTAGATTTGTTTGAATGTGTTTGACTTTCATTTAATTCAATTAGCTTTTTACAAATGTATTTGAATATCATTTGATTCTATTAGCTTTTTAAAAATGCATTTGACTTTCATTTGATCCAATCAGCTTTGTTGAATGCATTTGACTTTCATTTGATTCTAAAAGCTTTGTTTGAATCTTTTTGACTTTCATTTGATTCAAAACATTTTGTTTGAATGTGTTTGACTTTCATTTGATTTAATCATCTTTGTAGAATGCATTAGACTTTAATTTGATTTAATTAGCTTTGTTTGAATGTGTTTGACTTTCAATTGATTCAATTAGCTTTGTTTGAATGCTTTTCACTTTCAATTGATTTAATAAACTTTGTAGAATGCCTTTGACTTTCATTTAATTCAATTAGCTTTGTGGAATGCATTTGACTTTCAAATGATTCAAAAAGCTTTGTTTGAATGTGTTTGACTTTTATTTGAATCAATTAGCTTTGTTTGAATGTGTTTTACTTTCATTTCACTTAATTAGCTTTGTTAAATGCATTTGACTTTCATTTGATCTAATTAGCTTTGATGAATGGATTTGACTTTCATTTGATTCAAAAAGCTTTGTTTGAATGTGTTTGACTTTCATTTGATTCAATTAGCTTTGTAGAATGCATTAGACTTTCATTTGATTCAATTAGCTTTGATTGAATGTGTTTGACTTTCATTTGATTCAATTAGCTTTGATGAATGCATTTGACTTTCATTTGATTCAAAAAGGTTTGTTTGAATGTGTTTGACTTTATTTGATTCAATTAGCTTTGTAGAATGCATTAGACTTTCATTTGATTCAATTAGCTTTGATTTGAATGTGTTTAACTTTCATTTGATTCAATTAGCTTGGTTGAATGCATTTGACTTTCATTTGATTCAAAAGCTTTTTTTAAATGTGTTTAACTTTCATTTGATTCTATAAGCTTTGTATAATGTAATAGAATTTCATTTGATTCAATTAGCTTTATTTGAATATGTTTGGTTTTCATTTCATTCAATGAGCCTTGTAGAATCCATTTGACTTTCATTTGATTCAATTAGCTTTGTAGAATGCATTAGACTTTCATTTGATTCAATTAGCTTAGTTTGAATTTTTTGACTTTCATTTGATTCAATTAGCTTTGTGGAATGGATTTGACTTTCATATGATTCAAAAAGCTTTGTTTGAATGTGTTTGACTTTAATTTGAATCAATTAGCTTTGTTTGAATGTGTTTTACTTTCATTTGATTTAATTAGCTTTGTTAAATGCATTTGACTTTCATTTGATCTAATTAGCTTTGATGAATGCATTTGACTTTCATTTGATTCAAAAAGCTTTGTTTGAATGTGTTTGACTTTCATTTGATTCAATTAGCTTTGTAGAATGCATTAGACTTTCATTTGATTCAATTAGCTTTGATTGAATGTGTTTGACTTTCATTTTATTCAATTAGCTTTGTTGAATGCATTTGACTTTCATTTGATTCAAAATGCTTTGTTTGAATGTGTTTGACTTTTATTTGATTCTATTAGCTTTGTAGAATGTATTAGAATTTCCTTTGATTCAATTAGCTTTGTTTGAATACGTTTGACTTTCATTTCATTTAATTAGCTTTGTAGAATCCATTTGACTTTCATTTGATAGCTTTGTTGAATGCATTTGACCTTCACTTGATTCAAAAAGCTTTGTTTGAATGAATTTGACTTTTATTTTATTCATTTCGCTTTGTAGAATGCATTTGACTTTCATTTAATTCAATTAGATTTGTGGAATGCATTTGCTTTCATATGATTCAAAAAGCTATGTTTGAATGTGTTTGACTTTCATTTGAATCAATTAGCTTTGTTTGAATGTGTTTTACTTTCATTTGATTTAATTAGCTTTGTACAATGCATTTGACTTTCATTTGATTCAATTAGCTTTGATGAATGCATTTGACTTTCATTTGATTCAAAAAGGATTGTTTGAATGTGTTTGACTTTTTTTTATTCAATTAGCTTTGTAGAAAGCATTAGACTTTCATTTGATTCAATTAGCTTAGTTTGAATTTGTTTGACTTTCATTTGATTCAATTAGCTTTTTGGAATGCATTTGACTTTCATATGATTCTAAAAGCTATGTTTGAATGTGTTTGACTTTCATTTGAATCAATTAGCTTTGTTTGAATGTGTTTTACTTTCATTTGATTCAATTAGCTTTGTAGAATGCATTAGACTTTCATTTGATTCAATTAGCTTTGATTGAATGTGTTTGACTTTCATTTTATTCCATTAGCTTTGTTGAATGCATTTGACTTTCATTTGATTCAAAATGCTTTGTTTGAATGTGTTTGACTTTTATTTGATTCTATTAGTTTTGTAGAATGTATTAGAATTTGATTTGATTCAATTAGCTTTGTTTGAATACGTTTAACTTTCATTTCATTTAATTAGCTTTGTAGAATCCATTTGACTTTCATTTGATAGCTTTGTTGAATGCATTTGACCTTCATTTGATTCAAAAAGCTTTGTTTGATTGATTTGACTTTTATTTTATTCATTTAGCTTTGTAGAATGCACTTGACTTTCATTTGATTCAATTAGATTTGTGGAATGCATTTGACTTTCATATGATTCTAAAAGCTATGTTTGAATGTGTTTGACTTTCATTTGAATCAATTGGCTTTGTTTGAATGTGTTTTACTTTCATTTGATTTAATTAGCTTTGTAGAATGCATTTGACTTTCGTTTGATTCAATTAGCTTTGATGAATGCATTTGAATTTCATTTGATTCAAAAAGTTTTGTTTGAATGTGTTTGACTTTCATTTTATTCAATTAGCTTTGTAGAATGTATTAGACTTTCATTTGATTCAATTAGCTTTGTTTGAATGTGTTTAACTTTCATTTGATTCAATTAGCTTTGTTGAATGCATTTGACTTTCATTTGATTCAAAAAGCTTTGTTTAAATGTGTTTAACTTTCATTTGATTCTATAAGCTTTGTATAATGTAATAGAATTTCATTTGATTCAATTAGCTTTATGTGAATATGTTTGATTTTCATTTCATTCAATGAGCCTTGTAGAATCCATTTGACTTTCATTTGATTCAATTAGCTTTGTAAAATGCATTAGACTTTCATTTGATTTAATTAGCTTTGTTTGAATGAGTTTGACTTTCGTTTGATTCAATTAGCTTTGTAGAATGCATTTAACTATCATTTGATTCAATTAGCTTTGTTGAATGCATTTGACTTTCATATGATTCAAAAAGCTTTGTTTGAATGTGTTTGACTTTTATTTGATTCAATTAGTTTTGTAGAATGCATTAGACTTTCATTTGATTCAATTAGTTTTGTTTGAATGTGTTTGACTTTCATTTGATTCAATTAGCTTTTTAAAAATGCATTTGACTTACATTTGATTCAATTAGCTTTTTAAAAATGCATTTGACTTTCATTTGATTCAATCAGATTTGTTGAATGCATTTGACTTTCATTTGATTCAAAAAGCTTTGTTTGAATCTGTTTGACTATCATTTGATTCAAAACGTTTTGTTTGAATGTGTTTGACTTTTATTTGATTCAAAACGTTTTGTTTGAATGTGTTTGACTTTCATTTGATTTAATTAGCTTTGTAGAATGCATTAGACTTTAATTTGAGTTAATTAGCTTTGTTTGAATGTGTTTGACTTTCAATTGATTCAATTAGCTTTGTTTAAATGCTTTTCACTTTCAATTGATTCAATAAACTTTGTAGAATGCCTTTGACTTTTATTTAATTCAATTAGCTTTGTGGAATGCATTTGACTTTCATATGATTCAAAAAGCTTTGTTTGAATGTGTTTGACTTTTATTTGAATCAATTAGCTTTGTTTGAATGTGTTTTACTTTCATTTGATTTAATAAGCTTTGTAGAATGCATTTGAGTTTCATTTGAGTCAATTAGCTTTGATGAATGCATTTGACTTTCATTTGATTCAAAAAGGTTTGTTTGAATGTGTTTGACTTTATTTGATTCAATTAGCTTTGTAGAAAGCATTAGACTTTCATTTGATTCAATTAGCTTAGTTTGAATTTGTTTGACTTTCATTTGATTCAATTAGCTTTGTGGAATGCATTTGACTTTCATATGATTCTAAAAGCTATGTTTGAATGTGTCTGACTTTCATTTGAATCAATTAGCTTTGTTTGAATGTGTTTTACTTTCATTTGATTTAATTAGCTTTGTAGAATGCATTTGACTTTCGTTTGATTCAATTAGCTTTGATGAATGCATTTGAATTTCATTTGATTCAAAAAGTTTTGTTTCAATGTGTTTGACTTTCATTTTATTCAATTAGCTTTGTAGAATGCATTAGACTTTCATTTTATTCAATTAGCTTTGTTTGAATGTGTTTAACTTTCATTTGATTCAATTAGCTTTGTTGAATGCATTTGACTTTCATTTGATTCAAAAAGCTTTGTTTAAATGTGTTTAACTTTCATTTGATTCTATAAGCTTTGTATAATGTAATAGAATTTCATTTGATTCAATTAGCTTTATTTGAATATGTTTGATTTTCATTTCATTCAAAGAGCCTTGTAGAATCCATTTGACTTTCATTTGATTCAATTAGCTTTGTAAAATGCATTAGACTTTCATTTGATTTAATTAGCTTTGTTTGAATGAGTTTGACTTTCATTTGATTCAATTAGCTTTGTAGAATGCATTTAACTTTCATTTGATTCAATTAGCTTTGTTGAATGCATTTGACTTTCATATGATTCAAAAAGCTTTGTTTGAATGTGTTTGACTTTTATTTATTCAATTAGTTTTGTAGAATGCATTTGACTTTCATTTGATTCAATTAGTTTTGTTTGAATGTGTTTGACTTTCATTTGATTCAATTAGCTTTTTAAAAATGCATTTGACTTTCATTTGATTTAATTAGCTTTTTAAAAATGCATTTGACTTTCATTTGATTCAATCAGATTTGTTGAATGCATTTGACTTTCATTTGATACAAAAAGCTTTGTTTGAATCTGTTTGACTATCATTTAATTCAAAACGTTTTGTTTGAATGTGTTTGACTTTCATTTGATTTAATTAGCTTTGTAGAATGCATTAGACTTTAATTTGATTTAATTAGCTTTGTTTGAATGTGTTTGACTTTCAAGTGATTCAATTTGCTTTGTTTGAATGCTTTTCACTTTCAATTGATTCAATAAACTTTGTAGAATGCTTTTGACTTTCATTTAATTCAATTAGCTTTGTGGAATGTGTTTGACTTTCATATGATTCAAAAAGCTTTGTTTGAATGTGTTTGACTTTTATTTGAATCAATTAGCTTTGTTTGAATGTGTTTTACTTTCTTTTGATTTAATTAGCTTTGTAGAATGCATTTGACTTTCATTTGATTCAATTAGCTTTTATGAATGCATTTGACTTTCATTTGATTCAAAAAGGTTTGTTTGAATGTGTTTGACTTTATTTGATTCAATTAGCTTTGTAGAAAGCATTAGACTTTCATTTGATTCAATTAGCTTAGTTTGAATTTGTTTGACTTTCATTTGATTCAATTAGCTTTGTGGAATGCATTTGACTTTCATATGATTCAAAAAGCTTTGTTTGAATGTATTTGACTTTCATTTGAATCAATTAGCTTTGTTTGAATGTGTTTTACTTTCATTTAATTTAATCAGCTTTGTTAAATGCAATTGACTTTCATTTGATCTAATTAGCTTTGATGAATGCATTTGACTTTCATTTGATTCAAAAAGCTTTGTTTGAATGTGTTTGACTTCATTTTATTCTATTAGCTTTGTAGAATGCATTAGACATTCATTTAATTCAATTAGCTTCGATTGAATGTGTTTGACTTTCATTTTATTCAATTAGCTTTGTTGAATGCATTTGACTTTCATTTGATTCAAAATGCTTTGTTTGAATGTGTTTGACTTTTATTTGATTCTATTAGCTTTGTAGAATGTATTAGAATTTCATTTGATTCAATTAGCTTTGTTTGAATACGTTTGACTTTCATTTCATTTAATTAGCTTTGTAGAATCCATTTAACTTTCATTTGATAGCTTTGTTGAATGCATTTGACCTTCATTTGATTCAAAAAGCTTTGTTTGAATGAATTTGACTTTTATTTTATTTATTTCGCTTTGTAGAATGCATTTGACTTTCATTTGATTCAATTAGATTTGTGGAATGCATTTGACTTTCATATGATTCAAAAAGCTATGTTTGAATGTGTTTGACTTTCATGTGAATCAATCAGCTTTGTTTGAATGTGTTTTACTTTCATTAGATTTAATTAGCTTTGTAGAATGCATTTGACTTTCATTTGATTCAATTAGCTTTGATGAATGCATTTGAATTTCATTTGATTCAAAAAACTTTGTTTGAATGTGTTTGACTTTCATTTTATTCAATTAGCTTAGTAGAATGCATTAGACTTTCATTTGATTCAATTAGCTTTGATTGAATGTGTTTGACTTTCATTTTATTCAATTAGCTTTGTTGAATGCATTTGACTTTCATTTGATTCAAAATACTTTTTTTGAATGTGTTTGACTTTTATTTGATTCTGTTAGCTTTGTAGAATGTATTAGAATTTCATTTGATTCAGTTAGCTTTGTTTGAATACGTTTGACTTTCATTTCATTTAATTAGCTTTGTAGAATCCATTTAACTTTCATTTGATTCAAAAAGCTTCGTTTGAATGTGTTTGACTTTCATTTGATTCAATTAGCTTTGTAGAATGCATTAAAATTACATTTGATTCAATTAGCTTTGATTGAATGTGTTTGACTTTCATTTTATTCAATTAGCTTTGTTGAATGCATTTGACTTTCATTTGATTCAAAATGCTTTGTTTTAATGTGTTTGACTTTTCTTTGATTCTATTAGCTTTGTAGAATGTATTAGAATTTCATTTGATTCAATTAGCTTTGTTTGAATACGTTTGACTTCCATTTCATTTAATTAGCTTTGTAGAATCCATTTGACTTTCATTTGATAGCTTTGTTGAATGCATTTGACCTTCATTTGATTCAAAAAGCTTTGTTTGAATGAATTTGACTTTTATTTTATTCATTTCGCTTTGTAGAATGCATTTGACTTTCATTTGATTCAATTAGATTTATGGAATGCATTTGACTTTCATATGATTCAAAAAGCTATGTTTGAATGTGTTTGACTTTCATTTGAATCAATTAGCTTTGTTTGAATGTGTTTTACTTTCATTTGATTTAATTAGCTTTCTAGAATGCATTTGACTTTCATTTGATTCAATTAGCTTTGATGAATGCATTTGAATTTCATTTGATTCAAAAAGCTTTGTTTGAATGTGTTTGACTTTCATTTTATTCAATTAGCTTAGTAGCATGCATTAGACTTTCATTTGATTCAATTAGCTTTGATTGAATGTGTTTGACTTTCATTTTATTCAATTAGCTTTGTTGAATGCATTTGACTTTCATTTGATTCAAAATGCTTTGTTTGAATGTGTTTGACTTTTATTTGATTCTGTTAGCTTTGTAGAATGTATTAGAATTTCATTTGATTCAGTTAGCTTTGTTTGAATACGTTTGACTTTCATTTCATTTAATTAGCTTTGTGGAATGCATTTGACTTTCATTTAATTCAATTAGCTTTGTGGAATGCATTTGACTTTCATATGATTCAAAAAGCTTTGTTTGAATGTGTTTGACTTTTATTTGAATCAATTAGCTTTGTTTGAATGTGTTTTACTTTCATTTGATTTAATTAGCTTTGTAGAATGCATTTGACTTTCATTTGATTCAATTATCTTTGATGAATACATTTGACTTTCATTTGATTCAAAAAGGTTTGTTTAAATGTGTTTGACTTTATTTGATTCAATTAGCTTTGTAGAAAGCATTAGACTTTCATTTGATTCAATTAGCTTAGTTTGAATTTGTTTGACTTTAATTTGATTCAATCAGCTTTGTGGAATGCATTTGACTTTCATATGATTCAAAAAGCTTTGTTTAAATGTATTTGACTTTCATTTGAATCAATTAGCTTTGTTTGAATGTGTTTTACTTTCATTTAATTTAATTAGCTTTGTTAAATGCAATTGACTTTCATTTGATCTAATTAGCTTTGATGAATGCATTTGACTTTCATTTGATTCAAAAAGCTTTGTTTGAATGTGTTTGACTTCATTTTATTCTATTAGCTTTGTAGAATGCATTAGACTTTCATTTAATTCAATTAGCTTCGATTGAATGTGCTTGACTTTCATTTTATTCAATTAGCTTTGTTGAATGCATTTGACTTTCATTTGATTCAAAATGCTTTGTTTGAATGTGTTTGACTTTTATTTGATTCTATTAGCTTTGTAGAATGTATTAGAATTTCATTTGATTCAATTACCTTTGTTTGAATACGTTTGACTTTCATTTCATTTAATTAGCTTTGTAGAATCCATTTGACTTTCATTTGATAGATTTGTTGAATGCATTTGACCTTCATTTGATTCAAAAAGCTTTGTTTGAATGAATTTGACTTTTATTTTATTCATTTTGCTTTGTAGAATGCATTTGACTTTCATTTGATTCAATTAGATTTGTGGAATGCATTTGACTTTCATATGATTCAAAAAGCTATGTTTGAATGTGTTTGACTTTCATTTGAATCAATTAGCATTGTTTGAATGTGTTTTTCTTTCATTTGATTTAATTAGCTTTGTAGAATGCATTTGACTTTCATTTGATTCAATTAGCTTTGATGAATGCATTTGACTTTCATTTGATTCAAAAAGGTTTGTTTGAATGTGTTTGAATTTATTTGATTCAATTAGCTTTGTAGAATGCATTAGACTTTCATTTGATTCAATTAGCTTTGATTGTATGTGTTTAACTTTCATTTGATTCAATTAGCTTGGTTGAATGCATTTGACTTTCATTTGATTCAAAAAGCTTTGTTTAAATGTGTTTAACTTTCATTTGATTCTATAAACTTTGTATAATGTAATAGAATTTCATTTGATTCAATTAGCTTTGTAGAATGCATTAGACTTTCATTTGATTTAATTAGCTTTGTAGAATGCATTTAACTTTCATTTGATTTAATTAGCTTTGTTGAATGCATTTGACTTTCATATGATTCAAAAAGCTTTGTTTGAATGTGTTTGACTTTTATTTGATTCAATTAGTTTTGTAGAATGCATTAGACTTTCATTTGATTCAATTAGATTTGTTTGAATGTGTTTGACTTTCATTTGATTCAATTAGCTTTTTAAAAATGCATTTGACTTTCATTTAATTCAATTAGCTTTTTAAAAATGCATTTGACTTTCATTTGATTCAATCAGCTTTGTTGAATGCATTTGACTTTCATTTGATTCAAAAAGCTTTGTTTGAATCTGTTTGACTATCATTTGATTCAAAACGTTTTGTTTGAATGTGTTTGACTTACATTTGATTTAATTAGCTTTGTAGAATGCATTAGACTTTAATTTGATTTAATTAGCTTTGTTTGAATGTGTTTGACTTTCAATTGATTAAATTAGCTTTGTTTAAATGCTTTTCACTTTCAATTGATTCAATAAACTTTGTAGAATGCCTTTAACTTTCATTTTAATCAATTAGCTTTGTGGTATGCATTTGACTTTCATATGATTCAAGAGCTTTGTTTGAATGTGTTTGACTTTTATTTGAATCAATTAGCTTTGTTTCAATGTGTTTTACTTTCATTTGATTTAATTAGCTTTGCAGAATGCATTTGACTTTCATTTGCATCAATTAGCTTTGATGAATGCATTTGACTTTCATTTGATTCAAAAAGGTTTATTTGAATGTGTTTGACTTTATTTGATTCAATTAGCTTTGTAGAAAGCATTAGACTTTCATTTGATTCAATTAGCTTAGTTTGAATTTTTTTAACTTTCATTTGATTCAATTAGCTTTGTGGAATGCATTTGACTTTCATATGATTCAAAAAGCTTTGTTTAAATGTGTTTGACTTTCATTTGAATCAATTAGCTTTGTTTGAATGTGTTTTACTTTCATTTGATTTAATTAGCTTTGTTAAATGCATTTGACTTTCATTTGATCTAATTAGCTTTGATGAATGCATTTGACTTTCATTTGATTCAAAAAGTTTTGTTTGAATGTGTTTGACTTTCATTTGATTCAATTAGCTTTGTAGAATGCATTAGACTTTCATTTGATACAATTAGCTTTGATTGAATGTGTTTGACTTTCATTTTATTCAATTAGCTTTGTTGAATGCATTTGACTTTCATTTGATTCAAAATGCTTTGTTTGAATGTGATTGACTTTTATTTGATTCTATTAGCTTTGTAGAATGTATTAGAATTTCATTTGATTCAATTAGCTTTGTTTGAATACGTTTGACTTTCATTTCATTTAATTAGCTTTGTAGAATCCATTTGACTTTCATTTGATAGCTTTGTTGAATGCATTTGACCTTCATTTGATTTTATTAGCTTTGTTTGAATGAATTTGACTTTTATTTTATTCATTTCGCTTTGTAGAATGCATTTGACTATCATTTGATTCAATTAGATTTGTGGAATGCATTTGACTTTCATATGATTCAAAAAGCTATGTTTGAATGTGTTTGACTTTCATTTGAATCAAGTAGCTTTGTTTGAATGTGTTTTACTTTCATTTGATTTAATTAGCTTTGTAGAATGCATTTGACTTTCATTTGATTCAGTTAGCTTTTATGAATGCATTTGACTTTCATTTGATTCAAAAAGGTTTGTTTGAATGTGTTTGACTTTATTTGATTCAATTAGCTTTGTAGAATGCATTAGACTTTCATTTGATTCAATTAGCTTTGATTGAATGTGTTTGACTTTCATTTGATTTAATTAGCTTGGTTGAATGCATTTGACTTTCATTTGATTCAAAAAGCTTTGTTTAAATGTGTTTGACTTTCATTTGATTCTATAAGCTTTGTATAATGTAATAGAATTTCATTTGATTCAATTAGCTTTATTAAATAAGTTTGGTTTTCATTTCATTCAATGAGCCTTGTTGTTGTATATTTGGAGTAACACTCGAAATACACAAGGGATAAACCAAGGGATAGATAAGGCTAAAGAACCAAAAGCTTCTCAGATAAAGTCACACCACTAAGAAACGTTTTGGGTTCCTAAGATCACAAGCCAACTAGTAGCCTAAACTAGCTAACTAAGCAAAGGAAACGAAATTCCAAATCCAAGAATTTCAGGTTTTGTTTCTAATCCAAGAAACGAATGTAAGACAAGTCTTTTTTTTTGTTTGCAATAATCTGATTTTTTCATTCACATTTGCTTGCTATTTATAGTGAACAAGCATCCTTAAGTACAAGCTAACTTAAGTGACTTTTCAGCTCACTTGTTACACGCCTAAAGCTAAGTACAATTCAGCTTTTGTTGTCTAGATACATTAATAAAAGAAGCCTTACTTAACTAGATACATCAAAGAGAAAATGGTGGTTTGTAACCTCCAAATAAAATCTGAAATAAGAGAGTATAACTCCCCCTTGATTCACGCCCAACAAGCAGCAACTTGGAGGTGTAACAGCTCCCCTTTTCACGCCCAATTCAAGCAGCAAGTGAAGTGTAACTCCTCCTTGTTTCAAGCCTTGAATTAAGCTTGAATGTATGTGGTCAAGGATGTACTTGGACGCCTCTTGAATGTACCAGTTGCTGGCTGAAGTAAACGGCCACTTGAAGACTCAATTGAAAGCTTGTAACTCCTTATTGATGCTGATTGTAACACCCAAGTTAAAGCCTTGAAATTCCTTTGAAAAGAATTTCGGATTCCATGCTTCGTTCACATGCCTTCTTGATGTATCTTGCACTTGTACTTTGTGTGAATATTTTCGAACTATAATCAGCTAAAAATAACTAAGAAAAATATAACTAATTTGCAAACTTAAAATAAGACTAAAGTTTACAATTTATTCAAAGCATAAAAAGAACTAGAATAAACTAGTTAATAAGAACAACAAGAAATTCAAGGGGTTGAATATCTTGCTGCCCAAGGATAGAATGCATAGCACCAAAACATGATGCTACATCTTGAACCAAAGAAATGTCCATAACCAAGTTGTTAGGCTTGGCTACAACATTCCCCCCTTCTTGAAAAGAGTTTGCCCTCAAACTCGGCAACTCTTCAAACTCATCATAGTAAAGCATCTCTTCCCATTGCTTGGGACGTTTAGTAGCCAAAGACCGCAGCAAGGATCCCAAAGTTCTATTAGTCACTTCGGTTGGACCATCCGTTTGAGGATGACTTGAAGTGCTAAAGTTCAATTTCGTGCCCATCTTCCTCCATAATGTAAGCCAAAAATGACTTAGAAATTTTGGATCACGATCACTCACCATGGATTTAGGTACACCATGTAAACGAACAATCTCATTGAAAAACAAGTTAGCAACAGGAGTAGCATCATAAGTTGCATAGGCTGGTTTGTTTGGGAGCATTGAACCGGGAACAAGATCAATTTTGTGTTGTGTGTCACGTTTTGGGGGTAAGCCAAGGGGAATGTCTTCGGGGAAAACATAGGAAAAGGTTTTGAGAAGAGGGGTGAGGAGTGGGTGTGGCTCTTCTTGTGACGGTTTGGAAGGGACATCAAGTTGGCTTAAAATGAATGGTTTGTGAGCTTTATACTCATGCAATTCTGATTTTATGAGAGTGGTAAGGTAAGTAGGGGGTGTGGATTTGGGGTGACCGTTTTTGAGGTTTAGGGGGGTAAGAAGTATTTTCTGTCCATCCTTAGTGAAGGAATATGTGTTTTTATACCCATCATGCATCACACGCCTATCAAATAACCAAGGTCTACCAAGTAAAATATGACATGCATTCATAGGTATAACATCACACCACAATTCTTCTTCATAAGTTTTACCAATGCTAAATGATAACAAGACTTGTTGTGTTACTTGAATCCCTTTACCATGATTTAACCATTGAATCGCATAAGGTTTAGGGTGAGGAACGGTTTTAAGTTTCAGCTTGTCTATCATTACTTGTGAAGCTACATTGGTACAACTACCTCCATCGATAATCAATGAACATACCTTTCCACCAATGGTGCAACGAGTGTGAAAGATTGACTCACGTTGCAAACTCCCTTCTTTGCCAACCATATTGCTTAGTGTGCGTCGAACCACCAAGCATTCTCCTGCGTCTGGTCCAAGACACGCATACTCATCATTCTCCTCAAGGTTGCTGTCCACTTCATTTTCTAATTCATCCTCCTCTTCATGCTCAATCAAAGTGACAATCCTTTTATTTGGACAATCACTAGCCAAATGTCCAAGGCCTTGACACCGAAAACATCTTCTTGGGGCTGGTTTTGGGTTGGAATTTTGGGTGTTTTGTGAAGGTGGTTTAGAAGTAGGCTGATTGGACGTTGGGTTTAAAGGTGGGAAATTGGATGTTTGCTTTGTTTGGGGAAATGAGGTTTGAGATGCAAAACGTGATGATTCACTTTTGCCTCTTGCTTTTTGTTGCTGCTCAATCTTATGTGCTAAGATAATGAGCTCTTCAAGGGTAGAGTAAGGATGTAGTTCGGCCACATTGGCTATTTTTGGGTCAAGCCCTCCCAAAAAGCGCACCAATGTTTGAGGTTCATCTTCCTCTACTCCACATTTCATGACAAACCCTTCAAACTCCCTAGCATATTCTTCTACTGATTTTGTACCTTGTTTGAGGTTGTGGAACTTGGAAAAGTTTTCTTGCACATAGTATGTGGGAAGAAACTTTTGTTTCAGCAACTTCTTCATCTTGATCCACGATCTCACTTTCTCTTTGTCTTGCCTTTCCCTTTTGGCACACACGCTAGCCCACCAAGTTGAGGCATATTTTCTCAACTTCAAGGCTACAATTTTCACCTTCTTTTCTTCCGGTGTTTGCTTGTAATCAAACACTCTCTCCACCGTTCTAAGCCATTCTACAAACTCATCAGCATCGAGTTTGCCATCATACTCCGGAATGTCAGCCTTAATGTCATTGTTAGGCCGTGACCTTTCTCTTTCATGATAAGGTCTATCATTGTGATTGAAATTAGATTCACTCACTTCTTCATCACTTTGATTGGTAAAACCCTCTTTTTGATGGCGCAACTTAATAGAAAGGTCTCTTAACTGACCTTGCAAATATTGCATTCGTTGCTCCATATCTTCTTTCTCTTGTGCAACCTTATTGACATATTCTTGCCAATTAGGGGGTGGGATGTCGGCCATGGTTTGTGTTTGGGTATGTGTTTGGGGTATTGTGTTTGCTAGACCCCCTCCTTCTAGCGCCAAATGTTGTATATTTGGAGTAACACTCGAAATACACAAGGGATAAACCAAGGGATAGATAAGGCTAAAGAACCAAAAGCTTCTCAGATAAAGTCACACCACTAAGAAACGTTTTGGGTTCCTAAGATCACAAGCCAACTAGTAGCCTAAACTAGCTAACTAAGCAAAGGAAACGAAATTCCAAATCCAAGAATTTCAGGTTTTGTTTCTAATCCAAGAAACGAATGTAAGACAAGTCTTTTTTTTGTTTGCAATAATCTGATTTTTTCATTCACATTTGCTTGCTATTTATAGTGAACAAGCATCCTTAAGTACAAGCTAACTTAAGTGACTTTTCAGCTCACTTGTTACACGCCTAAAGCTAAGTACAATTCAGCTTTTGTTGTCTAGATACATTAATAAAAGAAGCCTTACTTAACTAGATACATCAAAGAGAAAATGGTGGTTTGTAACCTCCAAATAAAATCTGAAATAAGAGAGTATAACTCCCCCTTGATTCACGCCCAACAAGCAGCAACTTGGAGGTGTAACAGCTCCCCTTTTCACGCCCAATTCAAGCAGCAAGTGAAGTGTAACTCCTCCTTGTTTCAAGCCTTGAATTAAGCTTGAATGTATGTGGTCAAGGATGTACTTGGACGCCTCTTGAATGTACCAGTTGCTGGCTGAAGTAAACGGCCACTTGAAGACTCAATTGAAAGCTTGTAACTCCTTATTGATGCTGATTGTAACACCCAAGTTAAAGCCTTGAAATTCCTTTGAAAAGAATTTCGGATTCCATGCTTCGTTCACATGCCTTCTTGATGTATCTTGCACTTGTACTTTGTGTGAATATTTTCGAACTATAATCAGCTAAAAATAACTAAGAAAAATATAACTAATTTGCAAACTTAAAATAAGACTAAAGTTTACAATTTATTCAAAGCATAAAAAGAACTAGAATAAACTAGTTAATAAGAACAACAAGAAATTCAAGGGGTTGAATATCTTGCTGCCCAAGGATAGAATGCATAGCACCAAAACATGATGCTACATCTTGAACCAAAGAAATGTCCATAACCAAGTTGTTAGGCTTGGCTACAACACTTGTAGAATCCATTTGACTTTCATTTGATTCAATTAGCTTTGTAGAATGCATTAGACTTTCATTTGATTTAATTAGCTTTGTTTGAATGAGTTTGACTTTCATTTGATTCAATTAGCTTTGTAGAATGCATTTAACTTTCATTTGATGCAATTAGCTTTGTTGAATGCATTTGACTTTCATATGATTCAAAAAGCTTTGTTTGAATGTGTTTGACTTTTATTTGATTCAATTAGTTTTGTAGAATGCATTAGACTTTCATTTGATTCAATTAGATTTGTTTGAATGTGTTTGACTTTCATTTGATTCAATTAGCTTTTTAAAAATGCATTTAACTTTCATTTGATTCAATTAGCTTTTTAAAAATGCATTTGACTTTCATTTGATTCAATCAGCTTTGTTGAATGCATTTGACTTTCATTTGATTCAAAAAGCTTTGTTTGAATCTGTTTGACTTTCATTTGATTCAAAACGTTATGTTTGAATGTGTTTGACTTTCATAAAATTTAATTAGCTTTGTAGAATGCATTAGACTTTAATTTGATTTAATTAGCTTAGTTTGAATTTGTTTGACTTTCATTTGATTCAATTAGCTTTGCGGAATGCATTTGACTTTCATATGATTCAAAAAGCTTTGTTTCAATGTGTTTGACTTTCATTTGAAGCAATTAGCTTTGTTTGAATGTGTTTTACTTTCATTTGATTTAATTAGCATTGTTAAATGCAATTGACTTTCATTTGATCTAATTAGCTTTGATGAATGCATTTGACTTTCATTTGATTCAAAAAGCTTTGTTTGAATGTGTTTGACTTTATTTGATTCAATTAGTTTCTAGAATGCATTAGACTTTCATTTGATTCAATTAGCTTCGATTGAATGTGTTTAACTTTCATTTGATTCAATTAGCTTGGTTGAATGCATTTGACTTTCATTTGATTCAAAAAGCTTTGTTTAAATGTGTTTAACTTTCATTTGATTCTATAAGCTTTGTATAATGTAATAGAATTTCATTTGATTCCATTAGCTTTATTTGAATAAGTTTGGTTTTCATTTCATTCAATGAGCCTTGTAGAATCCATTTGAATTTCATTTGATTCAATTAGCTTTGTAGAATGCATTAGACTTTCATTTGATTTAATTAGCTTTGTTTGAATGAGTTTGACTTTCATTTGATTCAATTAGCTTTGTAGAATGCATTTAACTTTCATTTGATGCAATTAGCTTTGTTGAATGCATTTGACTTTCATATGATTCAAAAAGCTTTGTTTGAATGTGTTTGACTTTTATTTGATTCAATTAGTTTTGTAGAATGCATTAGACTTTCATTTGATTCAATTAGATTTGTTTGAATGTGTTTGACTTTCATTTGATTCAATTAGCTTTTTAAAAATGCATTTAACTTTCATTTGATTCAATTAGCTTTTTAAAAATGCATTTGACTTTCATTTGATTCAATCAGCTTTGTTGAATGCATTTGACTTTCATTTGATTCAAAAAGCTTTGTTTGAATCTGTTTGACTTTCATTTGATTCAAAACGTTATGTTTGAATGTGTTTGACTTTCATAAAATTTAATTAGCTTTGTAGAATGCATTAGACTTTAATTTGATTTAATTAGCTTAGTTTGAATTTGTTTGACTTTCATTTGATTCAATTAGCTTTGCGGAATGCATTTGACTTTCATATGATTCAAAAAGCTTTGTTTCAATGTGTTTGACTTTCATTTGAAGCAATTAGCTTTGTTTGAATGTGTTTTACTTTCATTTGATTTAATTAGCATTGTTAAATGCAATTGACTTTCATTTGATCTAATTAGCTTTGATGAATGCATTTGACTTTCATTTGATTCAAAAAGCTTTGTTTGAATGTGTTTGACTTTATTTGATTCAATTAGTTTCTAGAATGCATTAGACTTTCATTTGATTCAATTAGCTTCGATTGAATGTGTTTAACTTTCATTTGATTCAATTAGCTTGGTTGAATGCATTTGACTTTCATTTGATTCAAAAAGCTTTGTTTAAATGTGTTTAACTTTCATTTGATTCTATAAGCTTTGTATAATGTAATAGAATTTCATTTGATTCCATTAGCTTTATTTGAATAAGTTTGGTTTTCATTTCATTCAATGAGCCTTGTAGAATCCATTTGAATTTCATTTGATTCAATTAGCTTTGTAGAATGCATTAGACTTTCATTTGATTTAATTAGCTTTGTTTGAATGAGTTTGACTTTCATTTGATTCAATTAGCTTTGTAGAATGCATTTAACTTTCATTTGATTCAATTAGCTTTGTTGAATGCATTTGACTTTCATATGATTATAAAAGCTTTGTTTGAATGTGTTTGACTTTTATTTGATTCAATTAGTTTTGTAGAATGCATTAGACTTTCATTTGATTCAATTAGATTTGTTTGAATGTGTTTGACTTTCATTTGATTCAATTAGCTTTTTAAAAATGCATTTGACTTTCATTTGATTCAATTAGCTTTTTAAAAATGCATTTGACTTTCATTTGATTCAATCAGCTTTGTTGAATGCATTTGACTTTCATTTGATTCAAAAAGCTTTGTTTGAATCTGTTTGACTTTCATTTGATTCAAAACGTTATGTTTGAATGTGTTTGACTTTCATAAAATTTAATTAGCTTTGTAGAATGCATTAGACTTTAATTTGATTTAATTAGCTTAGTTTGAATTTGTTTGACTTTCATTTGATTCAATTAGCTTTGTGGAATGCATTTGACTTTCATATGATTCAAAAAGCTTTGTTTGAATGTGTTTGACTTTCATTTGAAGCAATTAGCTTTGTTTGAATGTGTTTTACTTTCATTTGATTTAATTAGCATTGTTAAATGCAATTGACTTTCATTTGATCTAATTAGCTTTGATGAATGCATTTGACTTTCATTTGATTCAAAAAGCTTTGTTTGAATGTGTTTGACTTTATTTGATTCAATTAGTTTCTAGAATGCATTAGACTTTCATTTGATTCAATTAGCTTCGATTGAATGTGTTTAACTTTCATTTGATTCAATTAGCTTGGTTGAATGCATTTGACTTTCATTTGATTCAAAAAGCTTTGTTTAAATGTGTTTAACTTTCATTTGATTCTATAAGCTTTGTATAATGTAATAGAATTTCATTTGATTCCATTAGCTTTATTTGAATAAGTTTGGTTTTCATTTCATTCAATGAGCCTTGTAGAATCCATTTGAATTTCATTTGATTCAATTAGCTTTGTAGAATGCATTAGACTTTCATTTGATTTAATTAGCTTTGTTTGAATGAGTTTGACTTTCATTTGATTCAATTAGCTTTGTAGAATGCATTTAACTTTCATTTGATTCAATTAGCTTTGTTGAATGCATTTGACTTTCATATGATTATAAAAGCTTTGTTTGAATGTGTTTGACTTTTATTTGATTCAATTAGTTTTGTAGAATGCATTAGACTTTCATTTGATTCAATTAGATTTGTTTGAATGTGTTTGACTTTCATTTGCTTCAATTAGCTTTTTAAAAATGCATTTGACTTTCATTTGATTCAATTAGCTTTTTAAAAATGCATTTGACTTTCATTTGATTCAATCAGCTTTGTTGAATGCATTTGACTTTCATTTGATTCAAAAAGCTTTGTTTGAATCTGTTTGACTTTCATTTGATTCAAAACGTTATGTTTGAATGTGTTTGACTTTCATAAAATTTAATTAGCTTTGTAGAATGCATTAGACTTTAATTTGATTTAATTAGCTTAGTTTGAATTTGTTTGACTTTCATTTGATTCAATTAGCTTTGTGGAATGCATTTGACTTTCATATGATTCAAAAAGCTTTGTTTGAATGTGTTTGACTTTCATTTGAAGCAATTAGCTTTGTTTGAATGTGTTTTACTTTCATTTGATTTAATTAGCATTGTTAAATGCAATTGACTTTCATTTGATCTAATTAGCTTTGATGAATGCATTTGACTTTCATTTGATTCAAAAAGCTTTGTTTGAATGTGTTTGACTTTATTTGATTCAATTAGTTTCTAGAATGCATTAGACTTTCATTTGATTCAATTAGCTTCGATTGAATGTGTTTAACTTTCATTTGATTCAATTAGCTTGGTTGAATGCATTTGACTTTCATTTGATTCAAAAAGCTTTGTTTAAATGTGTTTAACTTTCATTTGATTCTATAAGCTTTGTATAATGTAATAGAATTTCATTTGATTCCATTAGCTTTATTTGAATAAGTTTGGTTTTCATTTCATTCAATGAGCCTTGTAGAATCCATTTGAATTTCATTTGATTCAATTAGCTTTGTAGAATGCATTAGACTTTCATTTGATTTAATTAGCTTTGTTTGAATGAGTTTGACTTTCATTTGATTCAATTAGCTTTGTAGAATGCATTTAACTTTCATTTGATTCAATTAGCTTTGTTTAATGCATTTGACTTTCATATGATTATAAAAGCTTTGTTTGAATGTGTTTGACTTTTATTTGATTCAATTAGTTTTGTAGAATGCATTAGACTTTCATTTGATTCAATTAGATTTGTTTGAATGTGTTTGATTTTCATTTGATTCAATTAGCTTTTTAAAAATGCATTTGACTTTCATTTGATTCAATTAGCTTTTTAAAAATGCATTTGACTTTCATTTGATTCAATCAGCTTTGTTGAATGCTGTTGTATATTTGGAGTAACACTCGAAATACACAAGGGATAAACCAAGGGATAGATAAGGCTAAAGAACCAAAAGCTTCTCAGATAAAGTCACACCACTAAGAAACGTTTTGGGTTCCTAAGATCACAAGCCAACTAGTAGCCTAAACTAGCTAACTAAGCAAAGGAAACGAAATTCCAAATCCAAGAATTTCAGGTTTTGTTTCTAATCCAAGAAACGAATGTAAGACAAGTCTTTTTTTTGTTTGCAATAATCTGATTTTTTCATTCACATTTGCTTGCTATTTATAGTGAACAAGCATCCTTAAGTACAAGCTAACTTAAGTGACTTTTCAGCTCACTTGTTACACGCCTAAAGCTAAGTACAATTCAGCTTTTGTTGTCTAGATACATTAATAAAAGAAGCCTTACTTAACTAGATACATCAAAGAGAAAATGGTGGTTTGTAACCTCCAAATAAAATCTGAAATAAGAGAGTATAACTCCCCCTTGATTCACGCCCAACAAGCAGCAACTTGGAGGTGTAACAGCTCCCCTTTTCACGCCCAATTCAAGCAGCAAGTGAAGTGTAACTCCTCCTTGTTTCAAGCCTTGAATTAAGCTTGAATGTATGTGGTCAAGGATGTACTTGGACGCCTCTTGAATGTACCAGTTGCTGGCTGAAGTAAACGGCCACTTGAAGACTCAATTGAAAGCTTGTAACTCCTTATTGATGCTGATTGTAACACCCAAGTTAAAGCCTTGAAATTCCTTTGAAAAGAATTTCGGATTCCATGCTTCGTTCACATGCCTTCTTGATGTATCTTGCACTTGTACTTTGTGTGAATATTTTCGAACTATAATCAGCTAAAAATAACTAAGAAAAATATAACTAATTTGCAAACTTAAAATAAGACTAAAGTTTACAATTTATTCAAAGCATAAAAAGAACTAGAATAAACTAGTTAATAAGAACAACAAGAAATTCAAGGGGTTGAATATCTTGCTGCCCAAGGATAGAATGCATAGCACCAAAACATGATGCTACATCTTGAACCAAAGAAATGTCCATAACCAAGTTGTTAGGCTTGGCTACAACATTCCCCCCTTCTTGAAAAGAGTTTGCCCTCAAACTCGGCAACTCTTCAAACTCATCATAGTAAAGCATCTCTTCCCATTGCTTGGGACGTTTAGTAGCCAAAGACCGCAGCAAGGATCCCAAAGTTCTATTAGTCACTTCGGTTGGACCATCCGTTTGAGGATGACTTGAAGTGCTAAAGTTCAATTTCGTGCCCATCTTCCTCCATAATGTAAGCCAAAAATGACTTAGAAATTTTGGATCACGATCACTCACCATGGATTTAGGTACACCATGTAAACGAACAATCTCATTGAAAAACAAGTTAGCAACAGGAGTAGCATCATAAGTTGCATAGGCTGGTTTGTTTGGGAGCATTGAACCGGGAACAAGATCAATTTTGTGTTGTGTGTCACGTTTTGGGGGTAAGCCAAGGGGAATGTCTTCGGGGAAAACATAGGAAAAGGTTTTGAGAAGAGGGGTGAGGAGTGGGTGTGGCTCTTCTTGTGACGGTTTGGAAGGGACATCAAGTTGGCTTAAAATGAATGGTTTGTGAGCTTTATACTCATGCAATTCTGATTTTATGAGAGTGGTAAGGTAAGTAGGGGGTGTGGATTTGGGGTGACCGTTTTTGAGGTTTAGGGGGGTAAGAAGTATTTTCTGTCCATCCTTAGTGAAGGAATATGTGTTTTTATACCCATCATGCATCACACGCCTATCAAATAACCAAGGTCTACCAAGTAAAATATGACATGCATTCATAGGTATAACATCACACCACAATTCTTCTTCATAAGTTTTACCAATGCTAAATGATAACAAGACTTGTTGTGTTACTTGAATCCCTTTACCATGATTTAACCATTGAATCGCATAAGGTTTAGGGTGAGGAACGGTTTTAAGTTTCAGCTTGTCTATCATTACTTGTGAAGCTACATTGGTACAACTACCTCCATCGATAATCAATGAACATACCTTTCCACCAATGGTGCAACGAGTGTGAAAGATTGACTCACGTTGCAAACTCCCTTCTTTGCCAACCATATTGCTTAGTGTGCGTCGAACCACCAAGCATTCTCCTGCGTCTGGTCCAAGACACGCATACTCATCATTCTCCTCAAGGTTGCTGTCCACTTCATTTTCTAATTCATCCTCCTCTTCATGCTCAATCAAAGTGACAATCCTTTTATTTGGACAATCACTAGCCAAATGTCCAAGGCCTTGACACCGAAAACATCTTCTTGGGGCTGGTTTTGGGTTGGAATTTTGGGTGTTTTGTGAAGGTGGTTTAGAAGTAGGCTGATTGGACGTTGGGTTTAAAGGTGGGAAATTGGATGTTTGCTTTGTTTGGGGAAATGAGGTTTGAGATGCAAAACGTGATGATTCACTTTTGCCTCTTGCTTTTTGTTGCTGCTCAATCTTATGTGCTAAGATAATGAGCTCTTCAAGGGTAGAGTAAGGATGTAGTTCGGCCACATTGGCTATTTTTGGGTCAAGCCCTCCCAAAAAGCGCACCAATGTTTGAGGTTCATCTTCCTCTACTCCACATTTCATGACAAACCCTTCAAACTCCCTAGCATATTCTTCTACTGATTTTGTACCTTGTTTGAGGTTGTGGAACTTGGAAAAGTTTTCTTGCACATAGTATGTGGGAAGAAACTTTTGTTTCAGCAACTTCTTCATCTTGATCCACGATCTCACTTTCTCTTTGTCTTGCCTTTCCCTTTTGGCACACACGCTAGCCCACCAAGTTGAGGCATATTTTCTCAACTTCAAGGCTACAATTTTCACCTTCTTTTCTTCCGGTGTTTGCTTGTAATCAAACACTCTCTCCACCGTTCTAAGCCATTCTACAAACTCATCAGCATCGAGTTTGCCATCATACTCCGGAATGTCAGCCTTAATGTCATTGTTAGGCCGTGACCTTTCTCTTTCATGATAAGGTCTATCATTGTGATTGAAATTAGATTCACTCACTTCTTCATCACTTTGATTGGTAAAACCCTCTTTTTGATGGCGCAACTTAATAGAAAGGTCTCTTAACTGACCTTGCAAATATTGCATTCGTTGCTCCATATCTTCTTTCTCTTGTGCAACCTTATTGACATATTCTTGCCAATTAGGGGGTGGGATGTCGGCCATGGTTTGTGTTTGGGTATGTGTTTGGGGTATTGTGTTTGCTAGACCCCCTCCTTCTAGCGCCAAATGTTGTATATTTGGAGTAACACTCGAAATACACAAGGGATAAACCAAGGGATAGATAAGGCTAAAGAACCAAAAGCTTCTCAGATAAAGTCACACCACTAAGAAACGTTTTGGGTTCCTAAGATCACAAGCCAACTAGTAGCCTAAACTAGCTAACTAAGCAAAGGAAACGAAATTCCAAATCCAAGAATTTCAGGTTTTGTTTCTAATCCAAGAAACGAATGTAAGACAAGTCTTTTTTTTGTTTGCAATAATCTGATTTTTTCATTCACATTTGCTTGCTATTTATAGTGAACAAGCATCCTTAAGTACAAGCTAACTTAAGTGACTTTTCAGCTCACTTGTTACACGCCTAAAGCTAAGTACAATTCAGCTTTTGTTGTCTAGATACATTAATAAAAGAAGCCTTACTTAACTAGATACATCAAAGAGAAAATGGTGGTTTGTAACCTCCAAATAAAATCTGAAATAAGAGAGTATAACTCCCCCTTGATTCACGCCCAACAAGCAGCAACTTGGAGGTGTAACAGCTCCCCTTTTCACGCCCAATTCAAGCAGCAAGTGAAGTGTAACTCCTCCTTGTTTCAAGCCTTGAATTAAGCTTGAATGTATGTGGTCAAGGATGTACTTGGACGCCTCTTGAATGTACCAGTTGCTGGCTGAAGTAAACGGCCACTTGAAGACTCAATTGAAAGCTTGTAACTCCTTATTGATGCTGATTGTAACACCCAAGTTAAAGCCTTGAAATTCCTTTGAAAAGAATTTCGGATTCCATGCTTCGTTCACATGCCTTCTTGATGTATCTTGCACTTGTACTTTGTGTGAATATTTTCGAACTATAATCAGCTAAAAATAACTAAGAAAAATATAACTAATTTGCAAACTTAAAATAAGACTAAAGTTTACAATTTATTCAAAGCATAAAAAGAACTAGAATAAACTAGTTAATAAGAACAACAAGAAATTCAAGGGGTTGAATATCTTGCTGCCCAAGGATAGAATGCATAGCACCAAAACATGATGCTACATCTTGAACCAAAGAAATGTCCATAACCAAGTTGTTAGGCTTGGCTACAACAAATGCATTTGACTTTCATTTGATTCAAAAAGCTTTGTTTGAATCTGTTTGACTTTCATTTGATTCAAAACGTTATGTTTGAATGTGTTTGACTTTCATTTGATTTAATTAGCTTTGTAGAATGCATTAGACTTTAATTTGATTTAATTAGCTTTGTTTGAATGTGTTTGACTTTCAAGTGATTCAATTTGCTTTGTTTGAATGCTTTTCACTTTCAATTGATTCAATAAACTTTTTAGAATGCTTTTGACTTTCATTTAATTCAATTAGCTTTGTGGAATGCGTTTGACTTTCATATGATTCAAAAAGCTTTGTTTGAATGTGTTTGACTTTTATTTGAATCAATTAGCTTTGTTTGAATGTGTTTTACTTTCTTTTGATTTAATTAGCTTTGTAGAATGCATTTGACTTTCATTTGATTCAATTAGCTTTGATGAATGCATTTGACTTTTATTTGATTCAAAAAGGTTTGTTTGAATGTGTTTGACTTTATTTGATTCAATTAGCTTTGTAGAAAGCATTAGACTTTCATTTGATTCAATTAGCTTAGTTTGAATTTGTTTGACTTTCATTTGATTCAATTAGCTTTGTGGAATGCATTTGACTTTCATATGATTCAAAAAGCTTTGTTTGAATGTATTTGACTTTCATTTGAATCAATTAGCTTTGTTTGAATGTGTTTTACTTTCATTTAATTTAATTAGCTTTGTTAAATGCAATTGACTTTCATTTGATCTAATTAGCTTTGATGAATGCATTTGACTTTCATTTGATTCAAAAAGCTTTGTTTGAATGTGTTTGACTTCATTTTATTCTATTAGCTTTGTAGAATGCATTAGACTTTCATTTAATTCAATTAGCTTCGATTGAATGTGTTTGACTTTCATTTTATTCAATTAGCTTTGTTGAATGCATTTGACTTTCATTTGATTCAAAATGCTTTGTTTGAATGTGTTTGACTTTTATTTGATTCTATTAGCTTTGTAGAATGTATTAGAATTTCATTTGATTCAATTAGCTTTGTTTGAATACGTTTGACTTTCATTTCATTTAATTAGCTTTGTAGAATCCATTTAACTTTCATTTGATAGCTTTGTTGAATGCATTTGACCTTCATTTGATTCAAAAAGCTTTGTTTGAATGAATTTGACTTTTATTTTATTTATTTCGCTTTGTAGAATGCATTTGACTTTCATTTGATTCAATTAGATTTGTGGAATGCATTTGACTTTCATATGATTCAAAAAGCTATGTTTGAATGTGTTTGACTTTCATTTGAATCAATCAGCTTTGTTTGAATGTGTTTTACTTTCATTAGATTTAATTAGCTTTGTAGAATGCATTTGACTTTCATTTGATTCAATTAGCTTTGATGAATGCATTTGAATTTCATTTGATTCAAAAAACTTTGTTTGAATGTGTTTGACTTTCATTTTATTCAATTAGCTTAGTAGAATGCATTAGACTTTCATTTGATTCAATTAGCTTTGATTGAATGTGTTTGACTTTCATTTTATTCAATTAGCTTTGTTGAATGCATTTGACTTTCATTTGATTCAAAATACTTTTTTTGAATGTGTTTGACTTTTATTTGATTCTGTTAGCTTTGTAGAATGTATTAGAATTTCATTTGATTCAGTTAGCTTTGTTTGAATACGTTTGACTTTCATTTCATTTAATTAGCTTTGTAGAATCCATTTAACTTTCATTTGATTCAAAAAGCTTCGTTTGAATGTGTTTGACTTTCATTTGATTCAATTAGCTTTGTAAAATGCATTTGACTTTCATTTGATTCAATTAGCTTTGATTGAATGTGTTTGACTTTCATTTTATTCAATTAGCTTTGTTGAATGCATTTGACTTTCATTTGATTCAAAATGCTTTGTTTGAATGTGTTTGACTTTTATTTGATTCTATTAGCTTTGTAGAATGTATTAGAATTTCATTTGATTCAATTTGCTTTGTTTGAATACGTTTGACTTTCATTTCATTTAATAAGCTTTGTAGAATCCATTTGACTTTCATTTGATAGCTTTGTTGAATGCATTTGACCTTCATTTGATTCAAAAAGCTTTGTTTGAATGAATTTGACTTTTATTTTATTTATTTCGCTTTGTAGAATGCATTTGACTTTCATTTGATTCAATTAGATTTGTGGAATGCATTTGACTTTCATATGATTCAAAAAGCTATGTTTGAATGTGTTTGACTTTCATTTGAATAAATTAGCTTTGTTTGAATGTGTTTTACTTTCATTTGATTTAATATGCTTTGTAGAATGCATTTGACTTTCATTTGATTCAATTAGATTTGATGAATGCATTTGAATTTCATTTGATTCAAAAAGCTTTGTTTGAATGTGTTTGATTTTCATTTTATTCAATTAGCTTAGTAGAATGCATTAGACTTTCATTTGATTCAATTAGCTTTGATTGAATGTGTTTGACTTTCATTTTATTCAATTAGCTTTGTTGAATGCATTTGACTTTCATTTGATTCAAAATGCTTTGTTTGAATGTGTTTGACTTTTATTTGATTCTGTTAGCTTTGTAGAATGTATTAGAATTTCATTTGATTCAGTTAGCTTTGTTTGAATACGTTTGACTTTCATTTCATTTAATTAGCTTTGTAGAATCCATTTAACTTTCATTTGATTCAAAAAGCTTCGTTTGAATGTGTTTGACTTTCATTTGATTCAATTAGCTTTGTAGAATGCATTAAAATTACACTTGATTCAATTAGCTTTGATTGAATGTGTTTGACTTTCATTTTATTCAATTAGCTTTGTTGAATGCATTTGACTTTCATTTGATTCAAAATGCTTTGTTTTAATGTGTTTGACTTTTCTTTGATTCTATTAGCTTTGTAGAATGTATTAGAATTTCATTTGATTCAATTAGCTTTGTTTGAATACGTTTGACTTCCATTTCATTTAATTAGCTTTGTAGAATCCATTTGACTTTCATTTGATAGCTTTGTTGAATGCATTTGACCTTCATTTGATTCAAAAAGCTTTGTTTGAATGAATTTGACTTTTATTTTATTCATTTCGCTTTGTAGAATGCATTTGACTTTCATTTGATTCAATTAGATTTGTGGAATGCATTTGACTTTCATATGATTCAAAAAGCTATGTTTGAATGTGTTTGACTTTCATTTGAATCAATTAGCTTTGTTTGAATGTGTTTTACTTTCATTTGATTTAATTAGCTTTCTAGAATGCATTTGACTTTCGTTTGATTCAATTAGCTTTGATGAATGCATTTGAATTTCATTTGATTCAAAAAGCTTTGTTTGAATGTGTTTGACTTTCATTTTATTCAATTAGCTTAGTAGCATGCATTAGACTTTCATTTGATTCAATTAGCTTTGATTGAATGTGTTTGACTTTCATTTTATTCAATTAGCTTTGTTGAATGCATTTGACTTTCATTTGATTCAAAATGCTTTGTTTGAATGTGTTTGACTTTTATTTGATTCTGTTAGCTTTGTAGAACGTATTAGAATTTCATTTGATTCAGTTAGCTTTGTTTGAATACGTTTGACTTTCATTTCATTTAATTAGCTTTGTGGAATGCATTTGACTTTCATTTAATTCAATTAGCTTTGTGGAATGCATTTGACTTTCATATGATTCAAAAAGCTTTGTTTGAATGTGTTTGACTTATATTTGAATCAATTAGCTTTGTTTGAATGTGTTTTACTTTCATTTGATTTAATTAGCTTTGTAGAATGCATTTGAATTTCGTTTGATTCAATTAGCTTTGATGAATGCATTTGAATTTCATTTGATTCAAAAAGCTTTGTTTGAATGTGTTTGACTTTAATTGATTCAATTAGCTTTGTAGAATGCATTAGACTTTCATTTGATTCAATTAGCTTTGATTGAATGTGTTTAACTTTCATTTGATTCAATTAGCTTGGTTGAATGCATTTGACTTTCATTTGATTCAAAAAGCTTTGTTTAAATGTGTTTAACTTTCATTTGATTCTATAAGCTTTGTATAATGTAATAGAATTTCATTTGATTCAATTAGCTTTTTTTGAATAAGTTTGGTTTTCATTTCATTCAATGAGCCTTGTAGAATCCATTTGACTTTCATTTGATTCAATTAGCTTTGTAGAATGCATTAGACTTTCATTTGATTTAATTAGCTTTGTTTGAATGAGTTTGACTTTCATTTGATTCAATTAGCTTTGTAGAATGCATTTAACTTTCATTTGATTCAATTAGCTTTGTTGAATGCATTTGACTTTCATATGATTCAAAAAGCTTTGTTTGAATGAGTTTGACTTTTATTTGATTCAATTAGTTTTGTAGAATGCATTAGACTTTCATTTGATTCAATTAGATTTGTTTGAATGTGTTGGACTTTCATTTGATTCAATTAGGTTTTTAAAAAATGCATTTGACTTTCATTTGATTCAATTAGCTTTTTAAAAATGCATTTGACTTACATTTGATTCAATCAGCTTTGTTGAATGCATTTGATTTTCATTTGATTCAAAAAGCTTTGTTTGAATCTGTTTGACTTTCATTTGATTCAAAACGTTATGTTTGAATGTGTTTGACTTTCATTTGATTTAATTAGCTTTGTATAATGCATTAGACTTTAATTTGATTTAATTAGCTTTGTTTGAATGTGTTTGACTTTCAATTGATTCAATTAGCTTTGTTTGAATGCTTTTCACTTTCAATTGATTCAATAAACTTTGTAGAATGCTTTTGACTTTCATTTAATTCAATTAGCTTTGTGGATTGCATTTGACTTTCATATGATTCAAACAGCTTTGTTTGAATGTGCTTGACTTTTATTTGAATCAATTAGCTTTGTTTGAATGTGTTTTACTTTCTTTTGAATTAACTAGCTTTGTAGAATGCATTTGACTTTCATTTGATTCAATTAGCTTTGATGAATGCATTTGACTTTCATTTGATTCAAAAAGGTTTGCTTGAATGTGTTTGACTTTATTTGATTCAATTAGCTTTGTAGAAAGCATTAGACTTTTATTTGATTCAATTAGCTTAGTTTGAATTTGTTTGACTTTCATTTAATTCAATTAGCTTTGTGGAATGCATTTGACTTTCATATGATTCAAAAAGCTTTGCTTGAATGTGTTTGACCTTCATTTGAATCAATTAGCTTTGTTTGAATGTGTTTTACTTTCATTTGATTTAATTAGCTTTGTTAAATGCAATTGACTTTGATTTGATCTAATTAGCTTTGATGAATGCAGTTGACTTTTATTTGATTCAAAAAGCTTTGTTTGAATGTGTTTGACTTTCATTTTATTTAATTAGCATTGTAGAATGCATTAGACTTTCATTTGATTCAATTAGCTTTGATTGAATGTGTTTGACTTTCATTTTATTCAATTAGCTTTGTTGAATGCATTTGACTTTCATTTGATTCAAAATGCTTTGTTTGAATGTGTTTGTCTTTTATTTGATTCTATTAGCTTTGTAGAATGTATTAGAATTTCATTTGATTTAATTAGCTGTGTTTGAATATGTTTGACTTTCATTTCATTTAATTAGCTTTGTAGAATCCATTTGACTTTCATTTGATAGCTTCGTTGAATGCATTTGACCTTCATTTGATTCAAAAAGCTTTGTTTGAATGAATTTGACTTTTATTTTATTCATTTCGCTTTATAGAATGCATTTGACTTTCATTTGATTAAATTAGATTTGTGGAATGCATTTGACTTTCATATGATTCAAAAAGCTATGTTTGAATGAGTTTGACTTTCATTTGAATCAATTAGCTTTGTTTGAATGTGTTTTACTTTCATTTGATTTAATTAGCTTTGTAGAATGCATTTGACTTTCATTTGATTCAATTAGCTTTGATTGAATGTGTTTGACTTTCATTTTATTCAATTAGCTTTGTTGAATGCATTTGACTTTCATTTGATTCAAAATGCTTTGTTTGATTGTGTTTGACTTTTATTTGATTCTATTAGCTTTGTAGAATGTATTAGAATTTCATTTGATTCAATTAGCTTTGTTTGAATACGTTTGACTTTCATTTCATTTAATTAGCTTTGTAGAATCCATTTAACTTTCATTTGATTCAAAAAGCTTCGTTTGAATGTGTTTGACTTTCATTTGATTCAATTAGCTTTGTAGAATGCATTAGACTTTCATTTGATTCAATTAGCTTTGTAATGCAATTGACTTTCATTTGATTCAATTAGATTTGTGGAATGCATTTGACTTTCATATGGTTCAAAAATCTATGTTTGAATGTGTTTGACTTTCATTTGAATCAATTAGCTTTGTTTGAATGTGTTTTACTTTCATTTGATTTAATTAGCTTTGTAGAATGCATTTGACTTTCGTTTGATTTAATTAGCTTTGATGAATGCATTTGAATTTCATTTGATTCAAAAAGCTTTGTTTGTATGTGTTTGACTTTCATTTTATTCAATTAGCTTTGTAGAATGCATTAGACTTTCATTTGATTCAATTAGCTTTGTTTGAATGTGTTTAACTTTCATTTGATTCAATTAGCTTGGTTGAATGCATTTGACTTTCATTTGATTCAAAAAGCTTTGTTTAAATGTGTATAACTTTCATTTGATTCTATAAGCTTTGTATAATGTAATAGAATTTCATTTGATTCAATTAGCTTTATTTGAATATGTTTGGTTTTCATTTCATTCAATGAGCCTTGTAGAATCCATTTGACTTTCATTTGATTCAATTAGCTTTGTAGAATGCATTAGACTTTCATTTGATTTAATTAGCTTTGTTTAAATGAGTTTGACTTTTATTTGATTCAATTAGCTTTGTAGAATGCATTTAACTTTCATTTGATTCAATTAGCTTTGTTGAATGCATTTGACTTTCATATGATTCAAAAAGCTCTGTTTGAATGTGTTTGACTTTTATTTGATTCTATTTGCTTTGTAGAATGTATTAGAATTTCATTTGATTCAATTAGCTTTGTTTGAATACGTTTGACTTTCATTTCATTTAATTAGCTTTGTAGAATCCATTTAACTTTCATTTGATTCAAAAAGCTTCGTTTGAATGTGTTTGACTTTCATTTGATTCAATTAGCTTTGTAGAATGCATTAGACTTTCATTTGATTCAATTAGCTTTTATTGAATGTGTTTGACTTTCATTTTATTCAATTAGCTTTGTTGAATGCATTTGACTTTCATTTGATTCAAAATGCTTTGTTTGAATGTGTTTGACTTTTATTTGATTCTATTAGCTTTGTAGAATGTATAAGAATTTCATTTGATTCAATTAGCTTTGTTTGAATACGTTTAACTTTAATTTCATTTAATTAGCTATGTAGATTCCATTTAACTTTCATTTGATTCAAAAAGCTTCGTTTGAATGTGTTTGACTTTCATTTGATTCTATTATCTTTGTAGAATGTATTAGAATTTCATTTGATTCAATTAGCTTTGTTTGAATACGTTTGACTTTCATTTCATTTAATTAGCTTTGTAGAATCCATTTGACTTTCATTTGATAGATTTGTTGAATGCATTTGACCTTCATTTGATTCAAAAAGCTTTGTTTGAATGAATTTGACTTTTATTTTATTCATTTCGCTTTGTAGAATGCATTTGACTTTCATTTGATTAAATTAGTTTTGTGGAATGCATTTGACTTTCATATGATTCAAAAAGCTATGTTTGAATGAGTTTGACTTTCATTTGAATCAATTAGCTTTGTTTGAATGTGTTTTACTTTCATTTGATTTAATTAGCTTTGTAGAATGCATTTGACTTTCATTTGATTCAATTAGCTTTGATTGAATGTGTTTAACTTTCATTTTATTCAATTAGCTTTGTTGAATGCATTTGACTTTCATTTGATTCAAAATGCTTTGTTTGATTGTGTTTGACTTTTATTTGATTCTATTAGCTTTGTAGAATGTATTAGAATTTCATTTGATTCAATTAGCTTTGTTTGAATACGTTTGACTTTCATTTCATTTAATTAGCTTTGTAGAATCCATTTAACTTTCATTTGATTCAAAAAGCTTCGTTTGAATGTGTTTGACTTTCATTTGATTCAATTAGCTTTGTAGAATGCATTAGACTTTCATTTGATTCAATTAGCTTTTATTGAATGTGTTTGACTTTCATTTTATTCAATTAGCTTTGTTGAATGCATTTGACTTTCATTTGATTCAAAATGCTTTGTTTGAATGTGATTGACTTTTATTTGATTCTATTCGCTTTGTAGAATGTATTAGAATTTCATTTGATTCAATTAGCTTTGTTTGAATACGTTTAACTTTCATTTCATTTAATTAGCTTTGTAGATTCCATTTAACTTTCATTTGATTCAAAAAGCTTCCTTTGAATGTGTTTGACTTTCATTTGATTCAATTAGCTTTGTAGAATGCATTAGACTTTCATTTGATTCAATTAGCTTTGATTGAATGTGTTTGACTTTCATTTTATTCAATTAGCTTTGTTGAATGTATTTGACTTTCATTTGATTCAAAATGCTTTTTTTGAATGTGTTTGACTTTTATTTGATTCTATTATCTTTGTAGAATGTATTAGAATTTCATTTGATTCAATTAGCTTTGTTTGAATACGTTTGACTTTCATTTCATTTAATTAGCTTTGTAGAATCCATTTGACTTTCATTTGATAGATTTGTTGAATGCATTTGACCTTCATTTGATTCCAAAAGCTTTGTTTGAATGACTTTGACTTTTATTTTATTCATTTCGCTTTGTAGAATGCATTTGACTTTCATTTGATTCAATTAGATTTGTGGAATGCATTTGACTTTCATATGGTTCAAAAATCTATGTTTGAATGTGTTTGACTTTCATTTGAATCAATTAGCTTTGTTTGAATGTGTTTTACTTTCATTTGATTTAATTAGCTTTGTAGAATGCATTTGACTTTCGTTTGATTTAATTAGCTTTGATGAATGCATTTGAATTTCATTTGATTCAAAAAGCTTTGTTTGTATGTGTTTGACTTTCATTTTATTCAATTAGCTTTGTAGAATGCATTAGACTTTCATTTGATTCAATTAGCTTTGTTTGAATGTGTTTAACTTTCATTTGATTCAATTAGCTTGGTTGAATGCATTTGACTTTCATTTGATTCAAAAAGCTTTGTTTAAATGTGTATAACTTTCATTTGATTCTATAAGCTTTGTATAATGTAATAGAATTTCATTTGATTCAATTAGCTTTATTTGAATATGTTTGGTTTTCATTTCATTCAATGAGCCTTGTAGAATCCATTTGACTTTCATTTGATTCAATTAGCTTTGTAGAATGCATTAGACTTTCATTTGATTTAATTAGCTTTGTTTAAATGAGTTTGACTTTTATTTGATTCAATTAGCTTTGTAGAATGCATTTAACTTTCATTTGATTCAATTAGCTTTGTTGAATGCATTTGACTTTCATATGATTCAAAAAGCTCTGTTTGAATGTGTTTGACTTTTATTTGATTCTATTTGCTTTGTAGAATGTATTAGAATTTCATTTGATTCAATTAGCTTTGTTTGAATACGTTTGACTTTCATTTCATTTAATTAGCTTTGTAGAATCCATTTAACTTTCATTTGATTCAAAAAGCTTCGTTTGAATGTGTTTGACTTTCATTTGATTCAATTAGCTTTGTAGAATGCATTAGACTTTCATTTGATTCAATTAGCTTTTATTGAATGTGTTTGACTTTCATTTTATTCAATTAGCTTTGTTGAATGCATTTGACTTTCATTTGATTCAAAATGCTTTGTTTGAATGTGTTTGACTTTTATTTGATTCTATTAGCTTTGTAGAATGTATAAGAATTTCATTTGATTCAATTAGCTTTGTTTGAATACGTTTAACTTTAATTTCATTTAATTAGCTATGTAGATTCCATTTAACTTTCATTTGATTCAAAAAGCTTCGTTTGAATGTGTTTGACTTTCATTTGATTCTATTATCTTTGTAGAATGTATTAGAATTTCATTTGATTCAATTAGCTTTGTTTGAATACGTTTGACGTTCATTTCATTTAATTAGCTTTGTAGAATCCATTTGACTTTCATTTGATAGATTTGTTGAATGCATTTGACCTTCATTTGATTCAAAAAGCTTTGTTTGAATGAATTTGACTTTTATTTTATTCATTTCGCTTTGTAGAATGCATTTGACTTTCATTTGATTAAATTAGTTTTGTGGAATGCATTTGACTTTCATATGATTCAAAAAGCTATGTTTGAATGAGTTTGACTTTCATTTGAATCAATTAGCTTTGTTTGAATGTGTTTTACTTTCATTTGATTTAATTAGCTTTGTAGAATGCATTTGACTTTCATTTGATTCAATTAGCTTTGATTGAATGTGTTTAACTTTCATTTTATTCAATTAGCTTTGTTGAATGCATTTGACTTTCATTTGATTCAAAATGCTTTGTTTGATTGTGTTTGACTTTTATTTGATTCTATTAGCTTTGTAGAATGTATTAGAATTTCATTTGATTCAATTAGCTTTGTTTGAATACGTTTGACTTTCATTTCATTTAATTAGCTTTGTAGAATCCATTTAACTTTCATTTGATTCAAAAAGCTTCGTTTGAATGTGTTTGACTTTCATTTGATTCAATTAGCTTTGTAGAATGCATTAGACTTTCATTTGATTCAATTAGCTTTTATTGAATGTGTTTGACTTTCATTTTATTCAATTAGCTTTGTTGAATGCATTTGACTTTCATTTGATTCAAAATGCTTTGTTTGAATGTGATTGACTTTTATTTGATTCTATTCGCTTTGTAGAATGTATTAGAATTTCATTTGATTCAATTAGCTTTGTTTGAATACGTTTAACTTTCATTTCATTTAATTAGCTTTGTAGATTCCATTTAACTTTCATTTGATTCAAAAAGCTTCCTTTGAATGTGTTTGACTTTCATTTGATTCAATTAGCTTTGTAGAATGCATTAGACTTTCATTTGATTCAATTAGCTTTGATTGAATGTGTTTGACTTTCATTTTATTCAATTAGCTTTGTTGAATGTATTTGACTTTCATTTGATTCAAAATGCTTTTTTTGAATGTGTTTGACTTTTATTTGATTCTATTATCTTTGTAGAATGTATTAGAATTTCATTTGATTCAATTAGCTTTGTTTGAATACGTTTGACTTTCATTTCATTTAATTAGCTTTGTAGAATCCATTTGACTTTCATTTGATAGATTTGTTGAATGCATTTGACCTTCATTTGATTCCAAAAGCTTTGTTTGAATGACTTTGACTTTTATTTTATTCATTTCGCTTTGTAGAATGCATTTGACTTTCATTTGATTCAATTAGATTTGTGGAATGCATTTGACTTTCATATGGTTCAAAAATCTATGTTTGAATGTGTTTGACTTTCATTTGAATCAATTAGCTTTGTTTGAATGTGTTTTACTTTCATTTGATTTAATTAGCTTTGTAGAATGCATTTGACTTTCGTTTGATTTAATTAGCTTTGATGAATGCATTTGAATTTCATTTGATTCAAAAAGCTTTGTTTGTATGTGTTTGACTTTCATTTTATTCAATTAGCTTTGTAGAATGCATTAGACTTTCATTTGATTCAATTAGCTTTGTTTGAATGTGTTTAACTTTCATTTGATTCAATTAGCTTGGTTGAATGCATTTGACTTTCATTTGATTCAAAAAGCTTTGTTTAAATGTGTATAACTTTCATTTGATTCTATAAGCTTTGTATAATGTAATAGAATTTCATTTGATTCAATTAGCTTTATTTGAATATGTTTGGTTTTCATTTCATTCAATGAGCCTTGTAGAATCCATTTGACTTTCATTTGATTCAATTAGCTTTGTAGAATGCATTAGACTTTCATTTGATTTAATTAGCTTTGTTTAAATGAGTTTGACTTTTATTTGATTCAATTAGCTTTGTAGAATGCATTTAACTTTCATTTGATTCAATTAGCTTTGTTGAATGCATTTGACTTTCATATGATTCAAAAAGCTTTGTTTGAATGTGTTTGACTTTTATTTGATTCAATTAGTTTTGTAGAATGCATTAGACTTTCATTTGATTCAATTAGATTTGTTTGAATGTGTTTGACTTTCATTTGATTCAATTAGCTTTTTAAAAATGCATTTGACTCTTATTTGATTCAATTAGCTTTTTAAAAATGCATTTGACTTTCATTTGATTTAATCAGCATTTTTGAATGCATTTGACTTTCATTTGATTCATAAAGCTTTGTTTGAATCTGTTTGACTTTCATTTGATTCAATTAGCTTTTTAGAATGCATTTAACTTTCCATTGATTCAATTAACTTTGTTGAATGCATTTGACTTTCATTTGATTCAAAAAGCTTTGTTTGAATTTGTATGACTTTCATTTGATTCAATTAGCTTTGTTGAATGCATTTGACTTTCATATGGTTGAAAAAGCTTTGTTTGAATGTGTTTGACTTTCTATTCATTTAATAAGCTTTTTTTAATTGTGTTTGACTTTCATGAGATTCATTTAGCTTTGTAGAATGCATTTGACTTTCTTTTCGTACAAATAGCTTTGTTTGAATTTGTATGACTTTCATTTGATTCAATTAGCTTTGTGGAATGCATTTGACTTTCATATGATTCAAAAAGCTTTGTTTGAATGTGTTTGACTTTCATTTGAATCAATTAGCTTTGTTTGAATGTGTTTTACTTTCATTTGATTTTATAGTCTTTGTTAAATGCATTTGACTTTCATTTGATCTAATTAGCTTTGATGAATACATTTGACTTTCATTTGATTCAAAAAGCTTTGTTTGAATGTGTTTGACTTTCATTTGATTCAATTAGCTTTGTTGAATGCATTAGACTTTCATTTGATTCAATTAGCTTTGATTGAATGTGTTTGACTTTCATTTTATTTAATTAGCTTTGTTGAATGCATTAGACTTTCATTTGATTCAATTAGCTTTGTTTGAATGTGTTTAACTTTCATTTGATTCAATTAGCTTGGTTGAATGCATTTGACTTTCAATTGATTCAAAAAGCTTCGTTTGAATGTGTTTGACTTTCATTTGATTCAATTAGCTTTGTAGAATGCATTAGACTTTCATTTGATTCAATTAGCTTTGATTGAATGTGTTTGACTTTCATTTTATTCAATTAGCTTTGTTGAATGCATTTGACTTTCATTTGATTCAAAATGCTTTTTTTGAATGTGTTTGTCTTTTTTTTTATTCTATTATCTTTGTAGAATGTATTAGAATTTCATTTGATTCAATTAGCTTTGTTTGACTACTTTTGACTTTCATTTCATTTAATTAGCTTTGTAGATTCCATTTAACTTTCATTTGATTGCGTGGTGGAATGCATTTGACCTTCATTCGATTCAAAAAGCTTTGTTTGAATGAATTTGACTTTTATTTTATTCATTTCGCATTGTAGAATGCATTTGACTTTCATTTGATTCAATTAGATTAATGGAATGCATTTGACTTTCATATGATTCAAAATGCTATGTTTGAATGTGTTTGACTTTCATTTGAATCAATTAGCTTTGTTTGAATGTGTTTTACTTTCATTTGATTTAATTAGCTTTGTAGAATGCATTTGACTTTCATTTGATTCAATTAGCTTTGATGAATGCATTTGACTTTCATTTGATTCAAAAAGGTTTGTTTGAATGTGTTTGATTTTATTTGATTCAATTAGCTTTGTAGAAAGCATTAGACTTTCATTTGATTCAATTAGCTTAGTTTGAATTTGTTTGACTTTCATTTGATTCAATTAGCTTTGTGGAATGCATTTGACTTTCATATGATTCAAAAAGCTTTGTTTGAATGTGTTTGACTTTCATTTGAATCAATTACCTTTGTTTGAATGTGTTTTACTTTCATTTGATTTAATTAGCTTTGTTAAATGCATTTGACTTTCATTTGATCTAATTAGCTTTGATGATTGTATTTGACTTTCATTTGATTCAAAAAGCTTTGTTTGAATGTGTTTGACTTTCATTTGATTCAATTAGCTTTGTAGAATGCATTAGACTTTCATTTGATTCAATTAGCTTTGATTGAATGTGTCTGACTTTCATTTTATTCAATTAGCTTTGTTGAATGCATTTGACTTTCTTTGATTCAAAATGCTTTGTTTGAACCTGTTTGACTTTTATTTGATTCTATTAGCTTTGTAGAATGTATTAGAATTTCTTTTGATTCAATTAGCTTTGTTTGAATACGTTTGACATTCATTTCATTTAATTAGCTTAGTAGAATCCATTTAACTTTCATTTGATAGCTTTGTTGAATGCATTTGACCTTCATTTGATTCAAAAAGCTTTGTTTGAATGAATTTGACTTTTATTTTATTCATTACGATTAGTAGAATGCATTTGACTTTCATTTGATTCAATTAGATTTGTGGAATGCATTTGACTTTCATATGATTCAAAAAGCTATGTTTGAATGTGTTTGACTTTCATTTGAATCAATTAACTTTGTTTGAATGTGTTTTACTTTCATTTGATTTAATTAGCTTTGTAGAATGCATTTGACTTTCGTTTGATTTAAAAAGCTTCGTTTGAATGTGTTTGACTTTCATTTGATTCAATTAGCTTTGTAGAATGCATTAGACTTTCATTTGATTCAATTAGCTTTGATTGAATGTGTTTGACTTTCATTTTATTCAATTAGCTTTGTTGAATGCATTTGACTTTCATTTGATTCAAAATGCTTAGTTTGAATGTGTTTGACTTTTATTTGATTCTATTAGCTTTGTAGAATGTGTTAGAATTTCATTTGATTCAATTAGCTTTGTTTGAATACGTTTGAATTTCATTTCATTTAATTAGCTTTGTAGATTCCATTTAACTTTCATTTGATAGCTTTGTTGAATGCATTTGACCTTCATTTAATTCAAAAAGCTTTGTTTGAATGAATTTGACTTTTATTTTATTCATTTCGCTTTGTAGAATGCATTTGACTTTCATTTGATTCAATTAGATTTGTGGAATGCATTTGACTTTCATATGATTCAAAAAGCTATGTTTGAATGTGTTTGACTTTCATTTGAATCAATTAGCTTTGTTTGAATGTGTTTTACTTTCATTTGATTTAATTAGCTTTGTAGAATGCATTTGACTTTCGTTTGATTTAATTAGCTTTGAAGAATGCATTTGAATTTCATTTGATTCAAAAAGCTTTGTTTGAATGTGTTTGACTTTCATTTTATTCAATTAGCTTTGTAGAATGCATTAGACTTTCATTTGATTCAATTAGCTTTGTTTGAATGTGTTTAACTTTCATTTGATTCAATTAGCTTGGTTGAATGCATTTGACTTTCATTTGATTCAAAAAGCTTTGTTTAAATGTGTTTAATTTTCATTTGATTTTATAAGCTTTGTATAATGTAATAGAATTTCATTTGATTCAATTAGCTTTATTTGAATATGTTTGGTTTTAATTTCATTCAATGAGCCTTGTAGAATCCATTTGACTTTCATTTGATTCAATTAGCTTTGTAGAATGCATTAGACTTTCATTTGATTAAATTAGCTTTGTTTGAATGAGTTTGACTTTTATTTGATTCAATTAGCTTTGTAGAATGCATTTAACTTTCATTTGATTCAATTAGCTTTGTTGAATGCATTTGACTTTCATATGATTCAAAAAGCTTTGTTTGAATGTGTTTGACTTTTATTTGATTCAATTAGTTTTGTAAAATGCATAAGACTTTCATTTGATTCAATTAGATTTGTTTGAATGTGTTTGACTTTCATTTGATTCAATTAGCTTTTTAAAAATGCATTTGACTTTCATTTGATTCAATTAGCTTTTTAAAAATGCATTTGACTTTCATTTGATTCAATCAGCATTGTTGAATGCATTTGACTTTCATTTGATTCAAAAAGCTTTGTTTGAATCTGTTTGACTTTCATTTAATTCAATTAGCTTTTTAGAATGTATTTAACTTTCCATTGATTCAATTAACTTTGTTGAATGCATTTGACTTTTATTTGATTCAAAAAGCTTTGTTTGAATTTGTATGACTTTCATTTGATTTAATTAGCTTTGTTGAATGCATTTAACTTTCATATGATTGAAAAAGCTTTGTTTGAATGTGTTTTACTTTCTATTCATTTAATTAGCCTTTTTTTTATTGTGTTTGACTTTCATGAGATTCATTTAGCTTTGTAGAATGCATTTGACTTTCTTTTCGTACAAATAGCTTTGTTTGAATTTGTATGACTTTCATTTGATTCAATTAGCTTTGTGGAATGCATTTGACTTTCATATGATTCAAAAAGCTTTGTTTGAATGTGTTTGACTTTCATTTGAATCAATTAGCTTTGTTTGAATGTGTTTTACTTTCATTTGATTCAATTAGCTTGGTTGAATGCATTTGACTTTCATTTGATTAAAAAAGCTTTGTTTGAATGTGTTTGACTTTCATTTGATTCAATTAGCTTTGTAGAATGCATTAGACTTTCATTCGATTCAATTAGCTTTGATTGAATGTGTTTGACTTTCCTTTTATTTAATTAGCTTTGTTAAATGCATTTGACTTTAATTTGATTCAAAATGCTTTGTTTGAATGTGTTTGACTTTTATTTGATTCTATTAGCTTTGTAGAATGTATTAGAATTTCATTTGATTCAATTAGCTTTGTTTGAATACGTTTGAATTTCATTTCATTTAATTAGCTTTGTAGAATCCATTTAACTTTCATTTGATTCAAAAAGCTTCGTTTGAATGTGTTTGACTTTCATTTGATTCAATTAGCTTTGTAGAATGCATTAGACTTTCATTTGATTCAATTAGCTTTGATTGAATGTGTTTGACTTTCATTTTATTCAATTAGCTTTGTTGAATGCATTTGACTTTCATTTGATTCAAAATGCTTTTTTTGAATGTGTTTGACTTTTATTTGATTCTATTATCTTTGTAGAATGTATTAGAATTTCATTTGATTCAATTAGCTTTGTTTGAATACGTTTGACTTTCATTTCATTTAATTAGCTTTGTAGATTCCATTTAACTTTCATTTGATAGCTTTGTTGAATGCATTTGACCTTCATTTGATTCAAAAAGCTTTGTTTGAACGAATTTGACTTTTATTTTATTCATTTCTTTTGTAGAATGCATTTAACTTTCATTTGATTCAATTAGATTTGTGGAATGCATTTAACTTTCATATGATTCAAAAAGCTATGTTTGAATGTGTTTGACTTTCATTTGAATCAATTAGCTTTGTTTGAATGTGTTTTACTTTCATTTGAATCAATTAGCTTTGTTTGAATGTGTTTTACTTTCATTTGATTTAATTAGCTTTGTAGAATGCATTTGACTTTCATTTGATTCAATTAGCTTTGATGAAGGCATTTGACTTTCATTTGATTCAAAAAGGTTTGTTTGAATGTGTTTGACTTTATTTGATTCAATTAGCTTTGTAGAAAGCGTTAGACTTTCATTTGATTCAATTAGCTTAGTTTGAATTTGTTTGACTTTCATTTGATTCAATTAGCTTTGTGGAATGCATTTGACTTTCATATGATTCAAAAAGCTTTTTTTGAATGTGTTTGACTTTCATTTGAATCAATTAGCTTTGTTTGAATGTGTTTTACTTTCATTTGATTTAATTAGCTTTGTTAAATGCATTTGACTTTCATTTGATCTAATTAGCTTTGATGAATGCATTTAACTTTCATTTGATTCAAAAAGCTTCGTTTGAATGTGTTTGACTTTCATTTGATTCAATTAGCTTTGTAGAATGCATTAGACTTTCATTTGATTCAATTAGCTTTGATTGAATGTGTTTGACTTTCATTTTATTCAATTAGCTTTGTTGAATGCATTTGACTTTCATTTGATTCAAAATGCTTAGTTTGAATGTGTTTGACTTTTATTTGATTCTATTAGCTTTGTAGAATGTGTTAGAATTTCATTTGATTCAATTAGCTTTGTTTGAATACGTTTGAATTTCATTTCATTTAATTAGCTTTGTAGATTCCATTTAACTTTCATTTGATAGCTTTGTTGAATGCATTTGACCTTCATTTAATTCAAAAAGCTTTGTTTGAATGAATTTGACTTTTATTTTATTCATTTCGCTTTGTAAAATGCATTTGACTTTCATTTGATTCAATTGGATTTGTGGAATGCATTTGACTTTCATATGATTCAAAAAGCTATGTTTGAATGTGTTTGACTTTCATTTGAATCAATTAGCTTTGTTTGAATGTGTTTTACTTTCATTTGATTTAATTAGCTTTGTAGAATGCATTTGACTTTCGTTTGATTTAATTAGCTTTGATGAATGCATTTGAATTTCATTTGATTCAAAAAGCTTTGTTTGAATGTGTTTGACTTTCATTTTATTCAATTAGCTTTGTAGAATGCATTAGACTTTCATTTGATTCAATTAGCTTTGTTTGAATGTGTTTAACTTTCATTTGATTCAATTAGCTTGGTTGAATGCATTTGACTTTCATTTGATTCAAAAAGCTTTGTTTAAATGTGTTAAACTTTCATTTGATTCTATAAGCTTTGTATAATGTAATAGAATTTCATTTGATTTAATTAGCTTTATTTGAATATGTTTGGTTTTCATTTCATTCAATGAGCCCTGTAGAATCCAATTGACTTTCATTTGATTCAATTAGCTTTGTAGAATGCATTAGACTTTCATTTTATTTAATTAGCTTTGTTTGAATGAGTTTGACTTTTATTTGATTCAATTAGCTTTGTAGAATGCATTTAACTTTCATTTGATTCAATTAGCTTTGTTGAATGCATTTGACTTTCATTTGATTCAAAAAGCTTTGTTTGAATTTGTATGACTTTCATTTGATTCAATTAGCTTTGTTGAATGCATTTGACTTTCATATGATTGAAAAAGCTTTGTTCGAATGTGTTTGACTTTCTATTCATTTAATTAGCTTTTTTTTATTGTGTTTGACTTTCATGAGATTCATTTAGCTTTTTAGAATGCATTTGACTTTCTTTTCGTACAAATAGCTTTGTTTGAATTTGTATGACTTTCATTTAATTCAATTAGCTTTGTGGAATGCATTTGACTTTCATATGATTCAAAAAGCTTTGTTTGAATGTGTTTGACTTTCATTTGAATCAATTAGCTTTGTTTGAATTTGTTTTACTTTCATTTGATTTAATTAGCTTTGTTAAATGCATTTGACTTTCATTTGATCTAATTAGCTTTGATGAATGCATTTGACTTTCATTTGATTCAAAAAGCTTTGTTTGAATGTGTTTAACTTTCATTTGATTCAATTAGCTTTGTTGAATGCATTAGACTTTCATTTGATTCAATTAGCTTTGATTGAATGTGTTTGACTTTCATTTTATTTAATTAGCTTTGTTGAATGCATTAGACTTTCATTTGATTCAATTAGCTTTGTTTGAATGTGTTTAACTTTCATTTGATTCAATTAGCTTGGTTGACTGCATTTGACTTTCATTTGATTCAAAAAGCTTTGTTTGAATGTGTTTGACTTTCATTTGATTCAATTAGCTTTGTAGAATGAATTAGACTTTCATTCGATTCAATTAGCTTTGATTGAATGTGTTTGACTTTCATTTTATTCAATTAGCTTTGTTGAATGCATTTGACTTTCATTTGATTCAAAATGCTTTGTTTGAATGTGTTTGACTTTTATTTGATTCTATTTGCTTTGTAGAATGTATTAGAATTTCATTTGATTCAATTAGCTTTGTTTGAATACGTTTGACTTTGATTTCATTCAATTAGCTTTGTAGAATCCATTTAACTTTCATTTGATTCAAAAAGCTTCGTTTGAATGTGTTTGACTTTCATTTGATTCAATTAGCTTTGTAGAATGCATTAGACTTTCATTTGATTCAATTAGCTTTGATTGAATGTGTTTGACTTTCATTTTATTCAATTAGCTTTGTTGAATGCATTTGACTTTCATTTAATTCGAAATGCATTCTTTGAATGTGTTTGACTTTTATTTGATTCTATTATCTTTGTAGAATGTTTTAGAATTTCATTTGATTCAATTAGCTTTGTTTGAATACGTTTGACTTTCATTTCATTTAATTAGCTTTGTAGATTCCATTTAACTTTCATTTGATAGCGTTGTTTGAATGCATTTGACCTTTATTTGATTAAAAAACTTTGTTTGAATGTATTGACTTTTATTTTTTTCATTTCGCTTTGTAGAATGCATTTGACTTTCATATGATTCAAAAAGCTATGTTTGAATGTGTTTGACTTTCATTTGAATCAATTAGCTTTGTTGGAATATGTTTTACTTTCATTTGATTTAATTAGCTTTGTAGAATGCATTTGACTTTCATTTGATTCAATTAGCTTTGATGAATGAATTTGACTTTCATTTGATTCAAAAAGGTTTGTTTGAATGTGTTTGACTTTATTTGATTCAATTAGCTTTGTAGAAAGCATTAGACTTTCATTTGATTCAATTAGCTTAGTTTGAATTTGTTTGACTTTCATTTGATTCAATTAGCTTTGTGGAATGCATTTGACTTTCATATGATTCAAAAAGCTTTGTTTGAATGTGTTTGACTTTCATTTGAATCAATTAGCTTTGTTTGAATGTGTTTTACTTTCATTTGATTTAATTAGCGTTGTTAAATGCATTTGACTTTCATTTGATCTAATTAGCTTTGATGATTGCATTTGACTTTCATTTGATTCAAAAAGCTTTGTTTGAATGTGTTTGACTTTCATTTGATTCAATTAGCTTTGTAGAATGCATTAGACTTTCATTTGATTCAATTAGCTTTGATTGAATGTGTTTGACTTTCATTTTATTCAATTAGCTATGTTGAATGCATTTGACTTTCATTTGATTCAAAATGCTTTGTTTGAATGTGTTTGACTTTTATTTGATTCAATTAGCTTTGTAGAATGTATTAGAATTTCATTTGATTCAATTAGCTTTGTTTGAATACGTTTGACATTCATTTCATTTAATTGGCTTTGTAGAATCCATTTAACTTTCATTTGATAGCTTTGTTGAATGCATTTGACCTTCATTTGATTCAAAAAGCTTTGTTTGAATGAATTTGACTTTTATTTTATTCATTTCGCTTTGTAGAATGCATTTGACTTTCATTTGATTCAATTAGATTTGTGGAATGCATTTGACTTTCATATGATTCAAAAAGCTATGTTTGAATGTGTTTGACTTTCATTTGAATCAATTAGCTTTGTTTGAATGTGTTTTACTTTCATTTGATTTAATTAGCTTTGTAGAATGCATTTGACTTTCGTTTGATTTAATTAGCTTTGATGAATGCATTTGAATTTCATTTGATTCAAAAAGCTTTGTTTGAATGTGTTTGACTTTCATTTTATTCAATTAGCTTTGTAGAATGCATTAGACTTTCATTTGATTCAATTAGCTTTGTTTGAATGTGTTTAACTTTCATTTGATTCAATTAGCTTGGTTGAATGCATTTGACTTTCATTTGATTCAAAAAACTTTGTTTAAATGTGTTTAACTTTCATTTGATTCTATAAGCTTTGTATTATGTAATAGAATTTCATTTGATTCAATTAGTCTTATTTGAATATGTTTGGTTTTCATTTCATTCAATGTGCCTTGTAGAATACATTTGACTTTCATTTGATTCAATTAGCTTCGTAGAATGCATTAGACTTTCATTTGATTTAATTAGCTTTGTTTGAATGGGTTTGACTTTTATTTGATTCAATTAGCTTTGTAGAATGCATTTAACTTTCATTTGATTCAATTAGCTTTGTTGAATGCATTTGACTTTCATATGACTCAAAAAGCTTTGTTTGAATGTGTTTGACTTTTATTTGATTCAATTAGTTTTGTAGAATGCATTAGACTTTCATTTGATTCAATTAGATTTGTTTGAATGTGTTAAACTTTCATTTGATTCAATTAGCTTTTTAAAAATGCATTTGACTTTCATTTGATTCAATTAGATTTTTAAAAATGCATTTGACTTTCATTTGATTCAATCAGCATTGTTGAATGCATTTGACTTTCATTTGATTCAAAAAGCTTTGTTTGAATCTGTTTGACTTTCAATTGATTCAATTAGCTTTTTAGAATGTATTTAACTTTCCATTGATTCAATTAACTTTGTTGAATGCATTTGACTTTCATTTGATTCAAAAAGCTTTGTTTGAATTTGTATGACTTTCATTTGATTCAATTAGCTTTGTTGAATGCATTTGACTTTCATATGATTGAAAAAGCTTTGTTTGAATGTGTTTGACTTTCTATTCATTTAATTAGCTTTTTTTTATTGTGTTTGACTTTCATGAGATTCATTTAGCTTTGTAGAATGCATTTGACTTTCTTTTCGGACAAATAGCTTCTTTGAATGTATTTGACTTTAATTTGCTTCAAAAAGCTTTGTTTGAATGTGTTTGACTTTCATTTGATACAATAAGCTTTGTAGAATGCATTATACTTTCATTTGATTCAAAAAGCTTTGTTTGAATGTGTTTGACTTTTATTTGAATCAATTAGCTTTGTTTAATTGTGTTTGACTTTCATTTGATTCAATTAGCTTTGTTGAATGCATTTGACTTTCATATGATACAAAAAGCTTTGTTTGAATGTGTTTGACTTTCATTTGAATTAATTAGCTTTGTTTGAATGTGTTTAACTTTCAATTGATTTAATTAGCTTTGTAGAATGCATTTGACATTCATTTGATTCAAAAAGCTTTGTTTAAATTTTTTTGACTTTCATTTGATCCAATTAGCTTTGTAGAATGCATTTGACTTTCATTTGATTGAATTAGCTTTGTTGAATGAATTTGACTTTTATATGATTCAGAAAGCTTTTTTTGAATGTGATTGACTTTAATTTGATTCAATTAGCTTTGTTTGATTGTGTTCAACTTTCATTTGATTCAATTAGGTTTGCAGAATGTATTAGACTTTCATTTGTTTCAATTAGCTTAGTTGAATGCATTTCACTTACATTTGATTTAATTAGCTTTGTTTGAATTTGTTTGACTTTCATTTGATTCAATTAGCATTGTTTGATAGTGTTTGACTTTCATTAGATTCAATTAGCTTTGTTGAATGCATTTGACTTTCATTTGATTCAAAAAGCTTTGTTTGAATGTGTTTGACTTTTAGTTTATTCAAAAAGCTTTGTTAGAATTTTTTGACTTTCATTTGATTCTATTGGCTTTTTGGAATGCATTTGACTTCCATTTGATTCAATTAGCTTTGTTTCAATGCTTTTGACTTTCAATTGATGCAATTAGATTTGTAGAATGCATTTGACTTTCATTTGATTCAATTAGCTTTGTGGAATGTGTTTCGGGGTTTTCTGATGTCCTACGGGAGAGTTACAATTCCGAGACTGGAACCGGACGCCTGTACCTGCAAAATAACGGAGACTCCTGGGAGCTCCGCCTCCAACGGTCAAGTTAGTACCTGATTAAGGAGTAATTATTGCGGAAATTAAAGTGATTTGGTCTCTCTAGGTGAGAGTGTTAAATGTAGGTAATCTGCTTTGTTAGCGAGATCAGCCGGTTATTTCTGTGTGTAATTAATGTGTTTTTTCAGTAATGTTTCTGTTCTCCCCCTTAATGAGGATTAAGGGAGGTATTTATAACCTTGGAAAACGTGCCCATCCTAGGTTTAGGTAAACCTAGGGCGATTGGGCTTCCCTCGGAAGTTGGGCCTGGGTGGCCGGTTTCTCCATTAGGCATGGAGTATGCCACATGTCTTGACATAACAGGTCCAAGGTGGACGAATAAGCGCGTGCCACGTGGCAAGCCCTGACACTTGGCAGGACCTGATTGGTCCACGTGGCGCATTCCGATTGGTGGGAGCAAAATCCCCTAATCATTTTCCCCTCACAGGTGGCACGTGATTGGTCACGTGTTACCTGTGACAGGTGTCGCACTGTAACAGGCGACGGCCTGCTACAGGTGTCAGTCGGCGAAAGGACGAGAGATTTTCCCGCCTAAATTTTGAATTCTGAAAGTGACCCTTCGCCTTCCCACTTCGCCTATATAAGGGAGAGTTGTCTTGAGCCATTTTCACACTTTGAGAACTTTTTGAGAACATTCGGACCCCTGAACTTGCTCTGACATTTTGGACCTTTTCTGCCTACCGCCTGTTCTGACAAGCCAACTGCACAGGATTTTCAGAACTTCATCAACCGTCACTCGTTCAGGTAACTCAGTTCTCTTACTCTTAATTTTCTTTTTATTTTCTGAAATGGCACCACGGAAACACACGACACGACCTAGGTTAGTGATCAGCCGGTCACCGGGGACGGCTGAATCTAGGACTAGGAGTGCCGCCTGCCCTTTTCCGGACCCATCTTTGCCTTTATACAAAGTCTGACTGTATCTGTGTCTATGCAGAGCAGAATGGCCTGAACGAAAAAGACAGCTAGGATCTCAAATTCAGACGGCTCCTCCCACAGGGTGCGCTTAGTGAATCATCTGACCAGGCGCCAGATGTGGAGTCATAGTGACCCTTCCCATTTAACAGTTAACAAATCTGCTCCTTTTCAAAGAGAGGAGGCGGGCCCCTCCGGGAGAGGGGAGGAGTCGTCCTCTTCGGACTCGTCGGAGGACGATTCCGAGTCAAGCTCTTCTGGCCATGCTTCTTTGGGTACAGAAGAGAAAAACAGCCGCCTGCAAGAGGCGAGACTTTCTCACGCAGTTGAGAAGGGGGACAATTGGGCGGAACCATCCGCCTCTTACCGAGAGCTAAATACCCCCTACTACTGCACGGTACCTCGGGGCCGAATCATAGCCATGCAAGAGAAAGTGGAGAGCTTTATTGCAAACCACACCATGGGCCCCGATTTTCTAGTGCTTGTGCCGGATCCAGAAGACACAGTCGTCTGGCCGGCTGGTTCCAGTTATGATAGCGCCTGCTTTGGCTGCTACGAGGCGGCCATCAAGGCAGGGCTTCGCTTCCCATTACATCCGGCTGTTCAGCGGATGTTGGAATGGGTATGAGTTGGGGTTATGGTAGTTAGCCCCAAACTCCTAGGTCAACGTACTCGGCTTTGTGGCCGGGTGCGAACTGCACGGGGTGGAGCCGAGCTTCGATGCTTTCGCCCATATGAACTATCTCAGCCGGACCCCTAAGACAGGCGGTACCGGCTGGTATCAATTGACAAGCCACAGGGGCTACCTCATGACAAGAGGTAAAGCAAACAAGTGGAAGGACTGGCGGAGCACCTTCCTCATCATTGAAAGTTCAGACATTGAGCTGAACAAGCGCTTCAATAGGTGGAACAGAAATCCGCCCCTTCTTGCAGGCGGCCGTAGCATGCCACCTGTTCCCTCCAAGGCTAAGAAAGAGATCCTTGATAAAGGACTCTTTAAAGTAGAGTCGAGGGTCGACTCTACTTCAGGGGTACGAGAGCAAGTACCCCTGCACTGCGTCCCGAGCTTCAAGTGGCTCTATGACGAGTACTTTTTGGCCGCCTGCGGCCTCAGCAGTCGGTGCTCAAGAGGTAGTCGGCCTGTCGAATACTCTGTTGTTCCATACATTTGTTTATCTTTTATTAACTTTGCTGTTTGTTTTTGCAGCTGACGCCATGAGCAAAATCACCGCCTCCAAGACTGCGGCGGCCATGTTGCGGGCCTCTATTATGCAACAAGCTTCAACCGACTCCCCAAAAAGGGGGCACCCTTGGTGAGCTCCGAACCTTTCACCTCTTTTTGGAGTGTTTATGCATATACTGACTTTTTTCTTCTGTTTTAGACGGGTGCTCCAAGAGCTTCATCTTCCAACAGCCGGACCCCAAGGCCTGGAAGACGACTGTTGGGAGCTCTCCTGGTTCTGCCAGGAAACAGGTGGCGGCTGAGAAACAGCCGGCCACTTCTTCTAAAACTCAACTGGGCCGCCTAGAGGTATGAAGTTGTCCTTGTAAATTTTAGACTTGCTCCCTTTTTTACTAAGTCTAATCCGTTTGTTTATGCTTGATGCAGCCGGCCCCCAGGAGCCTGACTTGGTAGAGATGGCCAAGTCTATGATCAGGGCAGTTCCTCCAGCTGAAAGGGAGGCGGTCAGGGGTGTCGGCACCCTTGACCTTGACGGGATTGCAGGGGTCCTTGCTGAGGTATACTTAGCATATTTTTTGTATTTGAATTTCTGAACGCCTGTTTTTATTTTTTGTTTGGAAACTGACGCCTGTTTCTTTGTACTTAGGCCCTGCTCCGAGTGAACGGCCTTCGCAAGCCGCTTGATCGGAAGAACAAAGAGGTAAAGGCTGCAAAAGCTATGGCCGCCTCTGACTGTGATAAGGCAATGTTTCAAATTGCCCAAAATGAAGTTCTGACCATTGATATTCTTTATTATCAGGCGCAGGCTACCGCCGCTGTTCGGGCTCAGTTAGAGGCGGCCCAGAAGAAGAATGACGAGTTGGAGGCGACCATCACGAATCTCAAGGCCGAGCTGAAACCTCTTCGCCTGAAAATGTACTCTTACGAAGCCATAGAGAAATCCTTGGCCAGCGTAAAGGAACGCCTGGTGACACAGGAGAAGAGTCTTACCCAAGAGCTCTCAGAAAAGGCCGAGCAAGAGAAGAAAGAGCTGGTCCGGGAGATGATGGAAGACTCCGCTCAAATCCAGCGCATGACCTGGGGCCGCCTCTTCCCCAGTGCCGACTTTGCCTCTTGGGAAAGAACGTACGCCAGTGTTCGGATACATATAATCAAGAGATCCTGGCGGCTGCTGAAAAAGAAGGCGTTGGAGGAAGCGTTGGAGGAGGAGCCGGTAGTGGCGCTTGTGCCGCTTGGGGGTAAGGCATCAAAAAAGGATGCAGCTGAAGCCGAGTCCAGCAAGAAGAGTGCTGAGCAGGCGGCAGCTGCTAATACTGAACTGCCCCCTTCTTAAGCTTTATGTATTCTTTCCACGGCCTGCGTGCCGTTTGCTTTGTATTTACCCGGCCAGGGGGCCGGGGCTTTGAATATTTTGCTGGTCTTTAATGACCGGCTTATTTTTAATGAATTTTTTGTTTTGCTTCAAATTTGTCTAAGTATTCCATATCTAATATCCAATTGTTCACTAGACCGACTGTTTTACATGGCCGAACGTTGCGGACAGGTACGGATAGTTAGTACGCCGCCTTTGCCCCTGGACGACTGGTTGTCTGTTTTCCAGGATAGACGATCAGTCGACCATTTATCCAATCAGTATTCGAAAAATTTTGTCTGGATCCTTTTTAGGCAGGCGGTCCTGTCATTAAAAAATTTAACCAAGTAGGAAAGTGGTCTGACCAAGTAAATAGAGTATTACCTAGTCGCCAAGGAACTAAGTAGTAGAGATAACAAGCGGCGGGTACCGGTTGTTTCCCTTTATTGCCAATGTTTGTTGGCTTTTAACTCATAATTTGTTAACCTAGCAGGAGTAGTGGTTGAGAGCCCCTGTTTGTTAAAAACAGGCGGACGACTCATACCTTTTAGGCTCCATACTAAGTTTGAGTGACTATAAGTTAACATAGGAGTTACTTAGTCTTCGTCACAATCTAGATTGAGTAGTAGAGGTACCAGGCGGCGGAGGCCGGCTGATCCCCTTGATTTGCCAATGTTTGTTGGCTATTAACTCAATAGGTACCCCTGCATTTATCCCAAGTAATACAGGCGGTCATCTGACTCAGATGTCAACTGCTACCACTGTTTGGTTAGTGATAGAGTTATCCTTGTCTCAAAAACGGCTACGTGGTTGCCCTTGGGGACAGTCGTATAGGTGCCGTGTAATTAGTTTATAGAACAATGTTCCACCCAAAAGGGAGCTGCTCTCTGCGACGAATTTCATCCGAGGGATGCCGCCGGACGCCTGCTATGATGTTGGGACAGGTCGTATTAGTTTTGTAAATTTGATCATTCGGCCTGTGGCCTTGGTAAGTTCTTGGTGAACGTAGGTGCTAAGTAAAAGGAGGGTAGCCGCCTGTTAGGCACAGGGTCGCCAGGCCCCAATCTTTTTAGCTAAGTATTAGGGGGTGGCTATGTGTTTGGAACCAGTCGGCCATCTTCTTATGGAGAGTAGCCGACTATATGTCCAGACGGCATGCCCCTAAATAGAGTAAAACTCAATGGAGAGTAGCCGACTGTAAAGGTACAGACGACATGCCCCTCTGAAGTAAAAATACTCAATGGAGAGTAGCCGACTGTAAAAGTACAGACGGCATGCCCCTCTTAGTACAAAATTGAATAGTAAGTGCAAACTTTTATTAAGTAGCTCTTGACTATTTACATCATTCAAAAGAAATATTTCTTAAGATTATCTACATTCCAAGTTCGAGGCAACGGTTGTCCGTCTGGTGTTTCCAGACGGTAGGTACCGTCCCTGACTTCCTCATAGATTCGGTAGGGTCCTTCCCAGTTGGGAGTTAGTTTGCCAGACTCATTAGCCCTACCAACTGCTTCCATTTTTCTAAGTACAAAGTCCCCTACTTTGAGTGGACGCCTGTGTACTTTTTTGTTGTATGATCTAGTCATTCTCAGGCGATAGATCTCATGGCGCAAGACAGCATTGCCCCTCTTTTCAGGAAGTGAGTCTAATGCCAGGCGCATGGCTTCCCAGTTTGCCTCTTCGTCATATAGCATTACTCGAAGAGTCGGCTCGTAGTGTTCTATTGGAAGAACAGCTTCCGCACCGTAAGTTAGGAGGAATGGAGTTTCTCCAGTCGCCCCTTTTTCAGTCGTCCTAATGGCCCAGAGAACATGTGGTAGTTCATCCGCCATAGGCCGCCTGCTCGTTCAATCTTTTTCTTGAGACCGTCTGAGATGATTTTATTAAAGGCTTCTACCTGGCCGTTTGCTTGTGGACGGCCGACAGATGCAAAGTAGTTTGCAATTCCTTGGTCACCCAACCAGCTTTTGAGAACAGGCGTCTCAAATTGGGGACCATTATCAAAAACCATAGACATGGGAACCCCGAACCGAGTGATGACATTTTCCAAATGAATGAAATTACATCTTTCGTCTTGATTCCCTTTACAGCCTCCGCCTCTACCCATTTAGTGAAGTAGTCGACGGCAACAAGTATGTACCTCCTTCCGCCTGTAGCAGGCGTATATGGACCCAGAATGTCCATGCCCCACTTAGCAAACGGTAGTGGGCTGTGAATGGTAGTGAGGTCAGTAGCCGGACGGTGAATTAGTTTGCCAAACCTTTGGCACTTGTCACATTTTTTCACCATCTCCATTGCATCTGCTTCCAAAGTAGGCCAAAAGTAGCCCTGCCGCCTTGCCCTTTGAGCAAGCGTCCTACCGCCTATATGAGAAGCACAGTAACCAGAGTGAAGATCGTCTAGTATCTCTCGTCCCTTTTCTGGAGTAACACACTTTAAGAAGGGTTGAAGGTACCCCTTTTTGTGAAGTTCTCCCTTTATCATTTCAAAACAGGTGGCTCGTTTTTTCAGTGCTGCCGCCTGTTGAGGATCATCCGGCAGTGTACCGTTTGTCAGATATGCCCTGATTGAATCCATCCAGGTTGAGCTTCTGTCTAGGATTCCAATAGGGTTTTCCTCGATGCTTCTCTTCTCCATTACTTCCCAAAAAAACAGTTCGAGGAGTATCAGAGGAGGCGGATGATGCTAATTTTTACAGTGCATCCGCCTGGTTGTTTTCTGATCTCGGCACTTGGATCAGATGGAAATCCTCAAGGGAGCCGACTGCTTGTCGGACCGCCTGTAAATACTTGATCATGGCCGGATGGGTTGCTTCGTATTCGCCATTGTACTGACTCACTATCAATTGTGAATCGGAACAGGCGTCTATTTTTCTTGCCCCTGCCGCCTTGCACATGCGGATCCCGGCTAGTAAAGCTTCATATTCTGCCTCATTGTTTGAAGCCTGAAAACTGAAGCGTAGAGCATACTCGTACCTGTCGCCCTCTGGCGACTGACATATGACGCCTGCTCCACAACCATTTGAAGTAGAGCTTCCGTCCACATATACCTTCCATACTTGGTCTGGAACTTGAGAGTCAGGGAGGACGAGTCATCTCTACAATAAAATCAGCAAAGGCTTGCCCCTTCACTGCTTTTCTAGGCTCGAATGTAACTTCGAGGCTCTGTATTTCTATGGCCCATTTGATCATTCGGCCTGACGACTCCATGATGGTAAGTGGCCGCTTGATAGGTTGGTCTGTATACACGACGACTGCATGTGCCAAAAAGTAGGGCTTCAATTTTTTAACAGCCATGAAGAGTGCAAGACCAAATTTCTCCACTAGGGGATACCTCAACTCGGCATTTTTCAGTACGTGACTGACAAAGTAGACCGGGAGCTGACAGCCGTCTCTTTCAGCAAGGAGAACAGCGCTTAACGCATGATCAGAGACGGCCAGGTACATGTAGAGTACCTCTTTGGGCAAAGGCTGACCAGCCTCGGCAAGGAATGCAAGTGAACTTTTAATTTCTGGAAGGCGGCCTCAGCATCCGGCCCCCATTCAAACCTTGCCTTTTTCTTAATTGCCTGGAAAAAGTATAGGCATTTGTCGCCTGATCGGCTTAGAAATCTTCCCAAGGCCGCCAGACAACCTGTTAACTTCTGAACCTCTCGGATGGTACGAGCGACTGCATGTCAATGACCGCCTGCACCTTCTCAGGGTTCGCCTCTATTCCTCTCTGATTGATAAGGAATCCGAGAAATTTCCCAGACTCAACTCCAAATACACATTTCTTGGGATTGAGCATGACATGGTGCCGCCTGAGTGTGGCGAAAGTTTCTCGGAGGTCCGACAGATGATCTTTCTGAAGTTTAGTCTTGACAATCATATCATCAATGTATGCCTCGACGTTTCTCCCAATCTGATCAAAGAACACAGTGTTTATCATTCGCTTGGAAGGTAGCCGGGGCATTCTTAAGACCAAACGGCATGACCGTGTAACAGTATAACCCCTGATCAGTGACGAAGGCCGTCTTCTCTGATCTTTCTTCCATAAAGGAATTTGATGGAAACCAGATAGGCGTCCATAAAGCTCATCAAAAGCATGGCCGGCTGTTGAGTCGA
>NW_018744610.1:0-42247 GCF_001683475.1 Chenopodium quinoa | reverse complement strand
AATTATAACATTGTTGAGGTAACAAACAAGATTTCATTTCTTGTGATCAAATTACAATCTCTCTGATGGATTTAAGATGTCACTCATGATTGGTTCAATGTGTACACAAACCTCAAGCCTTCAAAAATATGAGCTTTGTCCTTTGCCATACGGTTGTATTTTTCAAAAACATCAGTGCGTAATCCTCTTACTTGCTCTTTTCTTGTAATCTCAAGCATTAGTCACCTATAAGGCTATCTGTGTTGAGGTGCTGTGTAGGGTCCAGCAGCTTATTGATAATTCCTAGAAGAGAAGCCATTGCAAGTGGCTTCATCTATTAAAGGCCAGGGTGCCTGTATGAGTTTTTTATGGCCTGTTTTGCTAGTGTGCTGGGGGGCTGCTCTAAGCCTAAGGCTTGTGTGGCTGTGTTTCTACCCAGGAAACTCTAAATTCTATAGCTTGCTGAGCTTGCTGGTCTTGCTGTTTGCTATTTGTTTGCTGGTTTTGCTCTGCTCTGTAACTGTTGTTGCTGCTGTTTGGGGTTAGCTGGGTGGATCCTGTTTGTGTGCTGCTGTGAGCCTGTGCTCTGTAGCAGTCTGTTGAGCTGCTGAGCTGGGCTTTGTTTGGTGTGTGTTTGCATTGGTGAAGTCAGGTCCTGGTCTGCTATTTCAATGGCTGGGGCTGTGGTGCTGGTGGCCTGCTGGGTTCGTCTTGCTGCTACTGTCCATGTTTTTTCTGCCTTGTTGTAGCTGTCCTACTAGTTTCTGTTTTTCTGACGGCTGAGCCTGTGTTGTGGTGCTGCTGATGGTGTCTGTTTTTCTGTTTGCTGTTGCTGCTACTAGTGGAAGCTGATGGATCTGCATGCTCGTGCAGTCTGTGTGCTGGGGTGATGTTGGGGGTTTGCTGGGTTGGTGCAGTTGTTTGGGGTGCTGTCTGGTGGTTTATTGGTTTGCTGTTGGCTGTGAGTTGTTGTTTCTGTTGCTGCTGGGTGTGTGATTGCTAGTTTGAAGTCTGTTCCTGGGCTGCTGGTCACTGTGTTGCTGCTCAGTTGATGCCCTGCTGTATTTTTTGTAGTGAAACGCTGCTGTCTTAGTGTATAGGATGAACCTTGTTTAAATTAAACATATTTAAATATATCCTCATAAGAAGAAATGGCATAAGTTGTTGAAATTCATGTGACACGTGTAAATTGTTCCATACTTAAGTGAACTAAACATATTTGTCGGATTATAAGCTTTTAGCAGCTTTCCAAGTGAACTAAGTGATTCTTGGGAAAGAAATCTTCTTATAGGGTTGTAAATAGTGCAAAACTTTCATTCTTGTAAAAAATTTACGATATGTCTTTTCTCAAATCAATCATACTTGTATATTCTTAATTCCCATGCATATATGTAACACAATTTATTAATAATATTGCAGCCAAAAAAAAAAAAAAAACAGGTCAATGGCAACGGTTTAACCGTTGCCAATTATTAAAAAAAAAAAAAAAAAAAAAAAAATATTGGTCAATGGCAACGGTTTAACCGTTGCCAAATTGCTTGAGTTGGAAACGGTTAACCGTTGCCAATTGCTTGAGTTGGCAACGGTTTTTGAACCGTTGCCAATTATTTTGGGATTTGGCAACCCTCAAATACGCAACGGTTCAAAACCGTTGTCTTTGCGGGGGTTTGAACCGTTGCCAATTTGCTCTTTTCGTGTAGTGTTGGCAGTTGGACAAAGGGTAGGATTACCAATAGAGTACCAAAAGCGTCTTTGAGAATATATACCTTTAACATAAATATATTTGTATTGCTTCTACTCTTTAGTAAACAACTTACCATATGATCATGTATTAATGGCTTCATGTTAATTATTACCATTATGCTTGCATTCATTGTTAAGATACTTTTACCAACTTGATTGATGTTAAAATAGTAAGCTTCCTTCAGTGATAATCATAATTAGAAATGTAAATTACTATCAAGGCCGTCCTTGAGGGATGACCCTGGTAAAAAGAACCTGCGTGGTCATATCAGGCCATCTGGATCATACATACCCTGCTGGGTGTGTACCTTTGCGCCCTTCCCACTTCCCACACGCTTTGGCCCCATCATCTTAATAAGAAATCAAAACTAATACTTCCTCCGTTTCTAATTAGATGACACGTTTCTTTTATCACGTTTGCCAACGCATAATTTTAACGATTTATATCTCCCATTATCAACATAGTAAAGTATGATGATTGCTGTATAGGAGAACAAAGTAGCATATGTTGAATGATCTGCCTTTATTATTTACAGGTTGACGAAAGCAATGCTGATACCAAAGAGGGCGAAACAGAAGTGAGGTCCAGAGATATCGGATCAATGATTTCTAGCCCAAACAAAGCGTAAGAGCAACAAATCAGAAAAATTGTCTGCACAAGCCTCACCATCATCCTCAGTGGTCCAGACTCCAACAGCCGAAGGTTCTTCCAGCCTGAACATCAAGTTTATCCCGGGAGTTGCATTGGTGTCCATAGTTCTTGGTGTGATCCTAGGGAAAAGATATTAACTTTCGCTTTATTATTATCTGATTGAATTCTGGCTTTATTTATTCAAGATTGGTGAATTGATATAACTCAAGTCTTCAAATTGGTGGTTGTTAAGTTTTTAGTTTTATGTCCACCAAGAAGCAGTTTTTGGTTATGTAATTATCACTTGGTTATTTAATGGTGGTGATTTTCTTTTTATATAATTATTTTGGATTGCAAAATTTGTGAATTTTGGGAGTTGGGAAATGATATTCATGAAAGTTAATATGCCTTCCACTAATAGAATGTTATTTTCGTTGGTTTGTATAAAAATGTTATAGAAGTTTTTAGCTTTTAAATTTTTTTTTGTTTTGTTGTCCACACGATTTGCTATTTTATCATTCAATAATTCAAATAATAGAACCATATAGTAACACTAGATTCAGTAAGGCAATAATCTCCTCAACACTCAGCACTTACAAGACTACTGACTAGATGTGATGTAGCAGGACTTGATTGCATGTCATCCAAAATCTTATTGCATTATTTTTTCTTTTTCGGAAATTCATTTAAAATACGTCTTGATCGATTTATACTTTAGCATGGAAAAGTAAATATCGGCATGAATTAAGTTCAATTCATATTAGTGATATAACCTAGATGATTTTTAATTAGAGGAAACACACTACACACCCTTATGAAAAGCTTTTGTTTTCTTAATTGAATTTGCATGAATTATGAAAATTTTGGAAGATGTATAATACTTCGATAAGTATTTAAGGAGTATTCATTTGAAGATATATTAACTTTAGCTAAGGAATGTTGCTACTACGCTATCACCAACAAGCATCCAAATAGATGCATAGCAAAAGGAGCAAAGTTAGGCAAATATGGTCCATATCAAGAGCATATACTTTGGTTGTGGTAGATGAGAAGTTCTACCAATTTAATAGCCACATCCGATCATACAAAAGTACGATTTTCAAATAAAGCTTAAAAATAGGTTGATTATTACATTAGCTCAAATTTGGGTCGCTAATAATGTCATAAACTAACTTTGTTAAATCGCATTTGAACTAAACTATCCTTTAATGTAGAAGATCATCCACATGCATGTGTACAACAATTTTGGCACACCAAAAATAATTTTATTGGGTCGATTTCAAGTCAGATTAAGATTCACAAGTTCTAGTGATAAAAATAGCTAAGAGTAAAAACATGAAATAGAAACAAAAATCACTATACGTTCTAGATAGATTGCACTCTTCAGTCTACACCCCCACATTCCCAGTTTCCCACTATGCATGTACACATTTACACAACACAAATCATTCGTACAGATAATCATATCCAAATAAAAAGCATATATGCTTCATTTGAGTTTTCCTAGATTACAACTATTGTAATTGAAGTAGAGGGAAATCTCAAACAAAAACATCACAATAATGGCAGACAGCTAAATCAGAAATTGTTCACAAAATGTGTAATTTACACTATTTGGAATAATCAATAATGTGGCCTTATTACAAACAAACAATGATTACTAGAATTAGTGTGTGTGTGACCATACCAATTCTTCTAGAGTCCTACACATATAGAAGTAGCCAAATTGGTCCCCTTATGTTTTGAGAAAAAAGAAAAAAGTTTAACTCGAGTTCGTGGGTGAATGTGGATCAACGAGCTAACAAGATTTGGTTAGCCCCAATAATATAACTATTGAGAGTCTATGATACATAAGTTATCGATAAAGAAAAAACCTGAATTCGTGAAATCACTATTTTGCTTTTGAATATATATCTCGAAGATGCTTCTCATAGTTAAGAAAATACAATTAAATTCAACTCAAGCTTGAAAAGTGTAACACCTTTTGATCACAAACTTTTTTAATAGGAGTACAAAAAAAGAATCCAATTTCTCAAAAAGTAACATGTACCTTTCCTTACTTTATCCCCTCAATTATTTTCGAAACATTTACACAACTTTTGATCATCTTTATGTACTTCTTCTCTACCACCCAATATTCATCCAATAATCAATAATTCATCCATTCCAATCAAACTTTGTAATATGAACATATAATCATACTTTAATTCCCCATGATATTACTATTATTAGTAACACAACTATAATTAGAAGGTTGCCAAGCTGAGGCAGTAAGCAAAGACATACCCTTCCACCCTAACCTTAAACACCCATTTTCCTCCATCAATGTGTACCCTTTCCATGGGAACATCTCTAACAACAAACTCGCCTGCGCAGCCGGGCTACCAGAAAGCGACACTGGCTCAAACCCGAAACGACTAAGGTTGTCCCCCCACCGGCGGCTTACATTCAACCATCAACATCATCACACGCTAGGATGTTCCTTATCTCGCTCCCAAATAGTTGCTGCTCCACTTGATGACGTAATACATTGTCTCTACTCAATCCCTCACCTAAGGCATCAAACATAGCCGAATAATAATGCAATGTTTCTATAAACCTCTCCAAAAACGACCCCGTTTCGAAAATGTCAATGTTTTGAGTGACCATGGTAACTAACTTAGGCTTTACCGTACTCAATACCCTCAACAATCCGAAATTAGACCCAATTATATCATACAATTTATGATGCATACAATGCACCACGGTCGCCTCATTCGCTCGAAAATCGATTCGACTCAACTCTAACTCGGACATGTCCCCGAACTTACCCTCAACGGGGTTAAACTTAAAGGGCAACCCGAGCGAGGCGGCGAACTGGGCGAGCCGAGAGCCAGTCTGAGCGAGCAACTCCGAGGACGGGCCGAACCCGGTGAGTCTCACCGAGCTAACCTTCTTCGCACGAGAGGCCAAGATGTGGAACAAACCAGGCCACTGGAGACCCTGCATAACATCAAGATCAATGATGTGGACTCGATCGAACCCGTGAACAGCCTCGAAGATGGCTTGATTGGCGGTAAAATGAGAGAATTTGACGAAGGGTGCGAGAGAGTTAAACGTTTGTAAAGCGGAATGAAAGGTTTTAAGTTGGGAGGACAGAGTGATGGATTTGAGAAGGGGGTGACGTGGAGGAGAGAGAAAGTGAAGGAAGAGACGAGAGTGGAGAGAGTGAGCGAAGAAGGCGGCGATACGGTCAGCGGGAGAGGAGGCGAAAGGGGACGAGAGGTGGAAGATTTCGGGGAGGAGGTCGGTGGCGGAGGCGGCGTTGTTGGATGAGACGAGATGGGCGCATTTGAGGAGGAGGGAGAGGAGGTGGAGGGAAGTGGAGGAGTCTGAAGGGGTGAGTGTGTGCATGATGAGGGGATTTCTTGAGTGTTAAAGATGAGACTATGAGAGTAGAGAAAGTGAGTGATGTTATTAGGAATAAGGAGGTGGCTTTTTGGAGAGGAGAATTGACTACACTGGAGGTAGAGACAAGATTACTGTGTTATCTTTTGGACTTTCAGTCATGTTTTTTCTACACAAGGAAGATTCACGGCTTGCTTTAGTTTAGGATCAACTAGAGGTAATCAAAGTTAGCTCGGCCGATTTTTGGCAGTTTTTTGGGCTGAAATCAGCCCGGCCTAATTTTTTTTGGGCGGGTTTGGGAATACGTTTTTATGCATATTTAGTTGATTTTTTTAGGTTCGGCCTGAAAATGGCCCGAAAAGCCCGTACGATCCGACCATTTTTAGCGGGTTTGGGCACAAAAAATCTGGCCCAAAGCTTGACCCGACTCGAGAAGTGGGCATAATTTTTCAGCTTCGGCCCAGCCCGCCCAATGATCACCTCTAGGATAACCTTTATTACTCCCTCTATTTTTTGTGCAAATTGCAACTATCTAAAATATGTATTTTGTAAATTACAACTATTTAAAAAAAATTATAACATATGTGCCTTAATTTACGTACTAAAGATAATGTAAACGAAAAATGACTCCTAAAATAAGGCTCTCGTGAAGAGGTGTGACTACACCAACCACCTCTACACTTTGATCACTCTCAACAAATTCATTGCCACCACTATCACCATTGTTGATCATCATGCACCGCCTCATTTGGAGTTTGCCACATGGATTGCAAATGTGAAAAAACAGCACTTATGCAACGTACCCTTCATGTAGGCCGAGATTTATGTACATGGTGTAGGAAATCACCTTTACACTTGTTTTAAAACTAAGCTATTTAGGAAATTCTAAGGCTTCCTATTTAAATCTCTGTTTCCTATTTAAGTCTCTTTTTCTCAAAACCAAAACTTCTTTGATTAGAAACTATTAAAAAAAAAAACTTAAAGGGTTTTGGAAAACGTAGCTCAACTCCGTAAGTTAACAATGTTTGAAAGTAGAGGCATTTATATTTGCTATTTTGCCCCTTAAGAATCTAAATTCAGCTTGAAATCGATAAAAAATAACGTAATTGTCTCATTTTACTTTTTTTTTTTATGCTAAATCCAAGCTCAATTTAGACCATTAATGACCAATGCCCCCGACGCCTTTAAAAAAACCTTTTTTAATCACGTAATTCTAGAAGAAAAAAAAAGTAACCCCATTAACGACCACATAATAACAAGGTTACCATATACAAATAGCTACGAAGTACTAATTATAGTAGAGGGGTACAATATGTAACGTATTAAAAGAGAGGGCGCACAACTTTAAAACACACAATATTATAGGATTACTAAGAGCATCTACAATGGTTGTGCATAAGGACCTACTAGCAATTTCTAAATAATTGCTAGCTACGTGCTAGCCATTGTGGAGCTACAACCTCTTGTAGCTAAGCCAAACTACATAGCTCTATAGAGCTATTTAGTTTCACTCCACCCAATGCTATTATATTTATTTGTTTAATATATTTTATGTATTTGTTTGTTTATTTATTTATTATTTTATGGTTTATTTATTACAAAATAATGTAGCTTACCATTGTAGAGGCTGTAGCTTAAATCATATAGCTTGGAGATTTATGATGTGGCAACCCAAATTTACATGTACATGTAGCTAGCCATTGTGGATGCTCTAAGGAATTTTCCAAAAACGTTTTAATTTTGGCAAATTTTCCTATTTATTAATCATAGAATCCGATAGATACAATGATACATAATTAAACGGGGTGACGTAGACCTGTCTGTCCTCCTCTGTTGAAGCACACTCCACGTTCTCCTTTGAGTCAATCCTCCATTGAAGCAGCTTTTGAGGTAAGTAAGATGTTGTTTCTTCTTGTAATCACCAAATATAAATTTCACAATCTAGGGTTTCTCGTTTATTTAGGTCTCACTATACTCAATTTAGGGTTCTTCTATACACGAATAATGAATAAATTGTTATAATTATTTAGGTTAAGAAATATCAGAACGAACGATTTTGTTGCTAGAGTAGAATATTATGTGATATTCAACCCTAATTTGATGACTGAATTAATTAAATTAGTACTAATTCATATTCCTCTGTAGCAATTTGCTCTTTGTTTTAGTGTCTGTCAACTATACAAGATGGAATCTGAAGAAAAAAAGAGAATGAGGGGATCATTATAATCTATAGAGACAAATAAGTGGGCTCGTACACATGATGTGCATGTTAGAAGTGAACTAGTGGTTGAAATTCTATTGTCAGTCTCTATAACAACAGCGGAAGCAGGGGATTGTGGGAAGTCTATGGATATATATATGTCTATGACGCTGTTTAAAGTAGTAGCGAGTCTTATATCTATGAAAGATACTTAGGAGATGATGATACTGAGATAATCACTTTCCATGGGGGTACATTAAGCCTCACAAGGCCTGATGACGTTATGTCAATGGATGAACCAACCATTTTTATTGATATTTGGGACAAAATATCAGGTGAAACCATTATTAATCGGTTTTGCCTCTCTTGATAAGACTATTGATACTGGTAAACAAGATCATCAGTTTGAACAATTCAAAAAACTTGTGGTTTGTGGCACTAGTTGTTCTGCAGAGATGGAGTATCTTGCTTTGACTTTTGGTGTTTTTGCTCCTATTGATGTCCGACTCGTTAAACAACAAGTTTCGGGAAGTGGGAGCAACAAATTAGAAGAAGAACAAGAACTTGAGGTTTATGGGACAATTTATGCTACTTATAATCTCTTATATTCTGAAAATAAAGTTAATCGCATTGTCCTTTTTGAGATTAAGGAGGATTCTAATGAGTCTGAACCGGTGACATTGGGGCTTCCTATAATTATGTCTAGATCCGTTGTGGCTGTGCTGACATATTCATCTATCACAGTTCAAGTAGAATTGTGGGATCGTGCTACAGAGTTGCATAATTCAGAGTATCCAAAGGTAACCGACTGCTTTCTTTACACTTTTCTTTGTTTTTCTTTTTCGAAAATGGTAGCACAAAAGCACCTGGCACGGCCTAGGTTAGTGATCAACCGGTCACCGGGGACGGCTGAATCTAGAACTAGGAGTGCCGCCTGCCCCCTGCTGGACCACCCTTTGCGAACTAGGAGTCCGACTGTCTCTGTGTCTGTGCAGGATACCATGGCAAGAACTAAAGAACAACAAGAATCACAAATTCAGACGGCTCTTCATATTACATCCCTGTTAGCGAGGTTTCGGATGTGCCGCCTGGTGCACCCAGCACCCCAAACGACTCAATCTTAAGAGAGTCTGAAAAGGAGGCTGAGAGTGCGCCCTTCTCTATTGTCCTATCAGAACAGGCGGTGGGTGCGCCTGAAAGTTCAAGTGACTCAGAGACGAGCACGTCTAGTCGGTACTCTGCCGACTCCGAGGAAAAGCATTCTCGGTTGCATGAGGCGAGAGAAAGTCTCGCTGTTGAAAGGGGAGACGGCTGGGCTGAGTCGTCTGCTTCAAGAAGAGAGTGGCATACTCCTTATTTCTGCCATGTTCCAAGAGGCAGATCCAAGGTAATGGCTGAGAGACTGGGGAGCTTTGTTTCTTAATTTTTTATGGGCCGAGACTTCATTCTTCATGTGCCGGATGCCGAGGATACAGTCCTCTGGCCAGCTAAAGCCAGTTACGGGGACAAGTGTTTTGGCTGCTATGAGGCGGCTATCAGGGCTGGTCTAAGATTTCCTCTACATCCGGCTGTAGAGAGGATATTGGACGGGTACCAGATTGGCCTTTAGCAGTTGGCCCCAAACTCTTGGTTCAACATCCTCGGCTTCGTAGCCGCCTGTGAAATGTATGGGGTAGACGCCGGTTTTGAAGCGTTTGCCCACATGAATTACCTCAGCCGGACCCCTAAAGCAAGCGGGTACCGGCTGGTACTAAATTACTAGCCATAAAGGCTATATGATGACAATGGGGAAGGAAAATAAATGGAAGGATTGGAGGAACACCTTCTTCATTGTCTCCAGCCCCAACAAAATCCAAAACCAAAAGTTTAATAGGTGGAATAGAGATCCACCCCTCCTAGCAGGCGCCTCGATCCTGCCGCCTGTCACTAGTAGAAAAAACTAAATAGGCAACCCCCCTATGGCAGCGGTTCATGAAAACCGTTGCCAACTAAAATGATCGCCAATTAAAATTTCAGAGTTGGCAACGGTTAACCGTTGCCAACTGATTATTTTTTTTTTAAAAAGAAAAAAAAAATAAAAGGGTTAGAGTTGGCAACGGTTAACCGTTGCCAATTGATTATTTAAAAAAAAAATAATAAATAAATAAAAGGATTAGTGTTGGCAAAGGATTAGTGTTGCCAATTAATAAAAAAAAAATTTGGGCTCCTTTTATTCTTTCCCTCAGCCGAAAATAAATCATTCTCGTTCTCTCTCATCTCCCTCAAATTCATTCTCGTTCTCTCTCATCTCCTTCAAATTCATTCTCGTTCTCTCTCATCTCCAATTCATTCAGAGCTCCTTCTCTCTCATCTCCCTTATAATTATCTCCATTATCTTGCATGCACCTCAGATCTCTCCAATTCATATTCGCAAGGTATTTTTTAGAATTTTTTTGGTTTTTTTCGTGTTTTAATTTCTGGGTTCGAAATTTTTTCGTTTTTTTGGGGTTTTTTCTAGGTTTGAATACTTGGTTTTTTTTTTTTGTTTTTTCTGGATTTTTTCTCGGTTTCTTAGTTTCTTGAATTTTTTGGGTTTTTTGGGTTTAAATTTCTGGGTTCGGATTTTTTTCGAACTTTTGGGTTCGAATTCCTTTGGTTTTTTCTGGGTTTTTGGGTTCGGATTGTTTTCTGGGTTTCGAATTTGCATGCACCTCAGATCTCTCCAATTCATATTCGCAAGGTATTTTTTAGAATTTTTTTGGTTTTTTTCGTGTTTTAATTTCTGGGTTCGAAATTTTTTCGTTTTTTTTGGGATTTTTCTAGGTTTGAATACCTGGTTTTTTTTTTTTTTTTTTGCTTTTTTCTCGATTTTTTCTCGGTTTCTTAGTTTCTTGAATTTTTTGGGTTTTTTGGGTTTAAATTTCTGGGTTCGGATTTTTTTCGAATTTTTGGGTTCGAATTCCTTTGGTTTTTTCTGGGTTTTTGGGTTCGGATTGTTTTCTGGGTTTCGAATTTGGTTGGTTCGAATTTTTTTGGTTTTTTCTGTTTAAATTTCTGGGTTTCTAGGTTCAGATTTTTTCAGAATTTTCTAGGTTCGAATTCCTTTGGTTTTTTCTGGGTTTTTTGTTTCTAGTTTTTTTGTTAGTTTTTTCTGGGTTTATTAGGTTCTAGATTAAAACGTAACAATTGTTTTTTCTTTGTTTAATGTTCTGGGTTTATTAGTTTCCAGGTTATTGGTTTGAATTTTTTTCTGATTTTTGGGGTTTTAATTTAATTGATGCAGGTAGTATTACAACTACAGCGATTGCTCATAGACGAAGGATTCAAGATTCAAGGATTTGGTGTTTTGTTGTTCATTGTTACGTTTTTATTTATATAATTTTTTTATAAATTGTAAAATAACAATTTATTTAATATAATATATTCATGTATATTATGGTGTTCATTGTTTTTCTGGTGTTTTGTTGTTCATTGATACGATTCTGGTGTTTTTTTTTTTTGGTTTAAACGATTATGGTGCAAGTTTATGCTGATTTTGAACTGTAAAAAAAAAAAAAAAAAAAAAAAAAAAAAAAAAAAAAAAAAAAAAAAAAAAACAAGTCAATGGCACCGGTTAACCGGTGCCAACTGCATTAAATTTAATTAAAAAAAAAGGCGCCATAGCAATTGGCAACGGTTAACCGTTGCCAATTTGTTGAGTTGGCAACGGTTAACCGTTGCCAATTTGTTGAGTTGGCAACGGTTAACCGTTGCCAATTGCTTGAGTTGGCAACGGTTTTGAACCGTTGCCAATTATTTTGGGATTTGGCAACCCTCTAATACGCAACGGTTCAAAACCGTTGCCAATTTGCTCTATTCGTGTAGTGTGTTCCTCAACAGACAAAGGAGGAAATCCTGGACAGAGGGCTGTTCCAGGTAATTATACAGGCGAACCCTCAAACTGGGGCAAGGGAGTTCATTCCCAAATACTACATTCCCAAATACAAATGGTTGTATGAGGGAATGTACTTGGCCGCCTGTGGCCTAAGTTTAGAGATGCCGAGAGGTAGCTGACCGCCTGTTTTCATTGTCTTGCTAGACTTAGGATTTTTTATCGTTTACTAACCAACTTGTTTATCCTTTGCAGACAGAGCTATGCAGAAGATTTCAGCATCCAAGAAAGCAGCCGCCCAGCTCCGGGCAACCGTCCTCGGCAAAAGGACGACTAAAGAGTCGCCTGCGAAACAGGCGCCTAAGGTGAGCCTTTGTAATTTACCTCAACTCTGTATGGCTTGCCGCCTGTTTTGAAGCTGATTTTCTAAGTGTTGTATTTTTTGTAGGGCAACGCTCCAAAGCCATCCTCTTCGTCCTAGCCTGATCCTAAAATAAGGAAACAGGCGGCTGGGGACGTGTCAACCCCAGGCAATACCAAGCGGCCTGGGGCAGAAAAGCATGGGAAAACTCCCCCTAAAATCCCTGTTACCCCTAGTAGCAGCCGGAAGGATAAGGAGGCGGCTAGAGGTAAACTTGAAGCGTTTTCGTTTTCCACTTTGTAGCCGCCTGCTTTGAATCAGGCGGTCTTTTGTTTTCATTGATGTTAACTAACCAGCCTTCATTTTGCAGGCGGCCCTGAGGAGCCTGACTTGGTCCAAAGGGCCAAGGCCATGCTTAAAGCAATCCCTGTTGAGGCCAGGGATTCTGTTAAGGGAGTCGGCACCCTTAACCTAGAAGCAATCCTCGCCCTTCTCGCCGAGGTATACTTGGCACAATTATTTATTTTTTTTATATATTTGGTCACCTGTTTTTCTGACGACTGCTTTTTGTTTCGGCCGCCTGCAGTTGATATACATGTTTTATGCTATGTTTTTCCCCAGTTTTACTTAGTAAATTTATATAATTTTGAGCTCTACGGAGCCATTTCTTGCTAACAATCTCTTCTTTAGTGTTTTCGATTGTTTTAGTAAGCTTTTCAGGAATATGAAGCGTTTCTAGGCAATTGGACGTGTTTTCAGTAGATTCGGAAGAGTTGATAGCCAAGAACTGCATCTTATGTGGAGTGCCCGACCGGGCATGGCTTGCTCGGGCAAACCGAGCAATGTAGAGTTCACAGAATAAGCCCAACTTTGATCAGTGCAATGTGCGCCCGATCGGGCAGGCTTCGCCCGGTCTGACCAGGCGATGAAGAAATCAAAGTATGTCGAATGCAATTCCGGAAGTCTGCTACGCGCGCCCGACCGGGCGAGGTTCGCCCGGTTTGACCGGGCAAAGAAGGAAAAAGTGTTGTACTTTACGCAGCCTTCCTCCGCCCGATCGGGCGAGGTCCGCCCGGTCTGACCGGGCGATGTTCAAGATTGTGCGATTTCAGCTATTTCCGAAATTCTATCTTTTGGGGGTATAAATACCCCTTTGTAATTAACTTTTTGACAGTTAGTTTTTTTATTAGCTTTCTCCCTAAGCCCTAGAAACTCTCAAGAACCCTAGTTTTATTTTCTTTAAGCATTTCAATCTTTAATCCTAGATTTGTTAATTGTTCTTCAAGAATTCAAGTTTTTCAATCGGAGTAATTGGTAATTATTTTATCTCTCTCTTGATTATTCATTGTTCTTTAAATATGTTTTCTTTATTGTTTCTTGATCTTGATTTTGATTTCGTTATTATGTGTGAGTAGTCCTTTAATCCGGGATCTTGCTAAGCCCGATTATGATTGATGTATAAAGTAGATCTTTAAATTCCCCAATAATAATCCCAATTGACATGCTTAATTGATTGTGTTCATGCCAATGCTAGATTAGGGATAATTAGTATTGTTATTAGGTCAACGGAAGTTGGGTGATAACGGGATTAGGGTATTTCTATTAAGGGTTTGAAGATCATCACGGAAGTAGATGATTGAATAATTAGGAATCTAGGCGTGGTGTTTAAAGTCCCTTATTCGCTTGATTCCACGGAAGTAGGTTTGATTGTTAATTTGGGAAGCCATTGATTACTCGGAAGAGACCTTTGGTATTATTAGGGATTGCTTTTCTTCTTGTCAATTGATTTATATATTGGGGGTAGATTTATTAGTTATTGATCATAATCTTGGTAATGCTTGATCTTGGATGTCTTAGTCTATTGATTACATCTTTGATAGTTTAATTGCGTTATTTAATATCTTAGTTGATTATTATCATCCATTATTGATTGGTCACGTGTTTAGTAATTACTTGAGTCTGATTAATTGAGTGAACCATAGTATCTTGGGATTCGATCCTTACTTGCCCTGCTACATAGTTAGAAGGATTAGTTAGGTTAGTTATTTTTGTTAGGTACGCGATAAGCCTATCAAATTTTGGCGCCGTTGCCGGGGACTAACGGTTTCATATTAATTATTCGTGATTCGTTTTCACTAAGCTTTATTTGTTGCTTCGGCTATTGTTCCTTGTGTTTTTGATACTCTTTTTCTAGTCCTTGTTGCATGCAAACACGACGTTCAGGGTCAGACGATTTAGCACCTTTTGATTCTAAAATCAAAGCAACTGCAAGGAGACGTAGAGGTAGAAGAAGAGGGGGAAATCGAAACATGGACGATCCAGCAACAAAATCTCTTTTGGAGTACGGTATTCCTGATACAACAACCGGACTCCTTTCTAGCATTGTCAGACCTCCTGTCACTGCTCAGAATTTTGAGTTGAAACCTCAGTTCATCCAATTCATATCCAATGACTCATTTGCTGGGACACCTCACGATTGCCTAGTAAATCATATAGATGGTTTCTTGGAAAAGTGTGACACTATGAAGTTGAATGGTGTTACAGATGATGCTCTTAGACTTCGCCTTTTTCCTTTCTCGCTACGGGATAGCGCGAAGGAATGGTTAAGAGATGAAGGCTCTGGTTCCTTTGATACTTGGGACAAACTGGTAAAGGCTTTTCTGGTCAAGTTCTTGGGACAAGAAAAGACTGCGAGGTTGAGGAATGAATTGTCCACTTTCAGGCAATCAGATGAAGAGTCCTTATATGACGCATGGAAGAGATTCAAGCGTTTGCAGAGACAATGCCCTCATCACGGTATTCGTGAATGGATGTTGATCCAAACTTTCTACAATGGTTTGACCCATGAGTTCCGAATTTACATAGACGCCGCATCGGGAGGCTCCCTTTTGACTAAGAACCCAACTGAAGCAAAGGAGCTAGTTGAGAAGATGTCAGCTAATGACAACTATCATCCAGGCGGCCGAAACAATGTGAAAAAGGGAGGTAAATTAGATGTGGATGCTCTAACTCTTTTGGCTAGTTCTGTGCAGGCACTATCAAGCAAGTTCGATAAAATGCAGACTGGATCCTCCGCTAATGTGCTTGAAACATGTCAAATGTGCAACACCCAAGGCCACATCGCTCCCAATTGCCCACAAAACTCCAATGAAGTATCTATTGAGGAAGCCAATGCCTTCTATAATTCCAACCCGAAAAGACCATATGATCCCCATTCGAACACATATAATGAAGGTTGGAAGCACCACCCAAATTTCTCCTACAAAAACACCCAAGCCCAACAAAATCCACCTCCACCACCACCCCGAAACAACAACTATAATCCACCTGGTTTTCAACCAAGACCACCCCTAGTTCAACAACCTATGGAACCCATGCACCAACCCCCTCAAAAATCCAATCTCGAGCTAATGATGGAGGACTTCGTTAACACAACTAACAATTCCATCCAACAGCTGCAAGCCCAAAATAAGCTCATGGAAAACCAGATAAGTCAACTTGTCCACCAAGTTGGCCAATCTTCAAAAACGTCGGGAACCTTCCCGGGCCAAACTGAGTAACCAAAAAAAGGGGCACATGAATGTTGTGTTTTTAAGGAGTGGGAAACAGTTAGAAGGCATTCCCGAAAGGGAACCATCAAGAAGGGATGTTGAGAGACAAAGCGAAGGAGAGAACCAGCGAAGTTCTTCTTCGCCCGGTCAGACCGGGCAAAGCCCGCCCGATCGGGCGCGAGAAGATACTTCAAAAATGCAGGGAAACCAGCAAAGTTCTTCTTCGCCTGGTCAGACCGGGCAATCCTTGCCCGACCGGGCACGTGTTCAAAACAGCTTAAATGAAGAAAACGAAAAGCAGCCTGAACTTCGGGAAGAGCCACGGGAAACGACTCCACCTCTCGCCCCATACGTGCCAAGAGTCCTTTTCCCGCAGAGGTTAGCCCAGGCTAAGTTAGAGAAAAAGTACGGTAAATTTCTAGCATCCTTAAGAAACTTCACATTAATATACCGTTCTTGGATGCAATTTCTGAAATGCCTTCTTATGCAAAGGTTTTGAAAGACATGCTATCTAATAAGAAAAAGCTTGCAGAGAATGCTACTGTTTCTCTAACTGCGGAATGTAGTGCCATTCTGCAAAACATTCTTCCTAAGAAATTAGGTGATCCAGGCAGCTATTCAATCCCAGTGAAGCTCGGAGATATAGAGATCAATAGAGCGCTATGCGATCTTGGTGCAAGTGTGAGCCTTATGCCGCTCTCCATCTGCGAAAAGCTTCAAATGGGTGAGTTAAAGCCTACAAGGATATCTCTGCAACTTGCAGACAGGTCAGTTAAATTTCCCCTCGGTATACTTGAAGATGTTCCATTGCGAGTTGGTAAATTCTTTATTTATTCCATGTGATTTTGTTGTTATGGAAATGGAAGAAGATGCCCATGTCCCTATTAATCTTGGTAGACCATTCTTAGCTACTGCAGGTGCAATTATTGACATGAAGAATGGGAAAATAACATTTGAAGTAGGGGATGAGAAAATGGAGTATTCCCTATTGAATGCCATGGGAAATCCGTCCATGGGTGAGACTATTTGTCAAGTGGATGTCCTCGATGACTTACAACAAGAGCAACTCCCCCTGATCAAAAAGGAAGATGCTCTTGAAACGGTGTTGATAGGAAGTATCCATGATGAAGATTGGGAAACAAGGGAGTACACAAGGTTACTAGAGGACGCAAAAGCTAATCCAATCACCGCTCCAGTCAAGGAAGTCCTCAGTGCATCAAGTGTTGGGGAGAGTACTACGCCTCCCGAGGTAGAGTTGAAACCCCTTCCCTCTAATCTTAAGTATGCATATCTTGGTCCGAATAACACATACCCTGTCATCGTCAATGCTGAACTCAATAACAACGAATTGGAGCAATTGCTTACTGTTTTGAGAAAATATAAGAAAGTCATTGGGTACACCATTGATGATATTAAGGGTATCAACCCATCTTTTTGTATGCATAAGATCATTCTTGAGGATGATCATACCTCTTCTCGAGAACCTCAAAGAAGGCTTAATCCAGCTATGATAGAAGTAGTCAAGAAAGAGGTTCTTAAATTGCTTGCTGCAGGAATAATCTACCCTATCTCAGATAGTAAGTGGGTTAGTCCCGTACAAGTAGTACAAAAGAAAAGAGGTATGACCGTTGTCAAGAATGACAAAGGTGAGCCTGTTGCCACGAGAACTGTTACAGGGTGGCGAATGTGCATTGATTACAGGAAATTAAATAAGGCCACCCGGAAAGATCATTTCCCCTTACCTTTCATTGATCAAATGCTTGAACGTTTGGCTAAGCATTCCTTTTTCTGTTACTTGGATGGATATTCCAGTTTTTTTCAAATTCCTATCCGCCCTTGTGATCAGGAAAAGACTACATTCACATGTCCATATGGCACCTTTGCATACCGCAGAATGCCATTTGGACTGTGCAATGCTCCAGCCACGTTCCAACAGTGTATGATGGCTATTTTCTCAGGTCTCATAGAAAATTCTATGGAAGTTTTTATTGATGATTTTTCAGTTTATGGTACATCTTTCGATATTTGTCTTGAAAATCTAACAAAGGTGCTCCATAGATGCCAGGATGTTAATCTGATACTGAACTGGGAAAAGTGCCATTTTATGGTACAATAGGGTATTGTTTTAGGTCATGTGGTGTCAAACAAGGGAATCGAGGTCGATAAGGCAAAAATTGAGGTCATAGAGAAACTTCCACCTCCGAACTCTGTGAAAGGAGTTCGAAGTTTCCTTGGCCATGCAGGTTTTTATCGTAGGTTTATTAAGGATTTCTCAAAAATTGCTCGACCCTTAACTGAATTATTAGCTAAGGACGCCCCATTTGACCTTAATGATGCTTGTCTTGAAGCTTTCAACAGGTTGAAGGAAGCTTTAATCTCTGCTCCTGTGATGCAACCCCCAGTTTGGACCCTACCTTTCGAGATCATGTGCGATGCTAGTGATTATGCGATAGGGGCCGTCTTGGGGCAGCGAAAGGACAAGAAATTGCATGCTATATACTACTCTAGTAAAACTCTTAACCCTGCTCAAATGAATTATGCAACAACTGAAAAAGAGATGCTAGCTGTTATTTATGCAATAGACAAGTTCCATTCATATTTGGTCGGATCGAAAGTAATCATTCATACAGATCATGCGACATTGAAATATCTGATGAGCAAGAGTCATGCCAATCCGCGATTGATTAGATGGATCCTCCAACTGCAGGACTATGATATAGAGATCAGAGATACGAAGGGAACAGAGAATGTCGTCGCAGACCATCTTTCTAGCCTCCTCCTCGATGAAGAGGATGGGGATAACCTCCCTTTTGATGACTTTTTTCCTGCTGAGCGTTTGTTAGCTCTTTTACAGGTTGAATCCCCTTTATATGCTGATTTAGCTAACTATCTTTCTACAGGTACAATGCCTCACAGTTATTCCTATCAACAACGGAAGAAATTCCTTTATGAGGCACGCCGACACTTTTGGGAGGACCCTTTCTTGTACAAACTATGTGTCGATGCAGTAATCAGACGGTGCATTCCCGAAAGTGAGGTAAGCAATATAATTTCTCATTGCCATAACTTACCTTGTGGTGGACATGCAGGTCCCTCGAAAACTAGTGCAAAGATTCTACAATGCGGGTTTTATTGGCCTACCATGTTTAAGGATGTGTACTCCTATGTCAAGGCCTATGACCGCTGTCAACGAACTGGAAATATTTCCAAGAGGAACGAGATGCCACTCAACAACATACTCGAGGTCGAGTTGTTCGATTTGTGGGGGATAGACTTCATGGGTCCTTTCTCTTCCTCTAAGGGGAATCGATACATTTTGGTAGCCGTTGACTACGTGTCAAAATGGGTTGAGGCTATTGCTACACCAAGCAACGATGCCCGTGTGGTAAGTAAATTCTTCAAGAAAAATATTTTCAATAGATTTGGTATCCCACGTGTGTTGATTAGTGGCAGGGGAACACACTTCATGGAGAGCCGATTCGAGGCAATGTTGAAGAAATATGGAGTACAGCACAAACTTGGAATTGGCTATCACCCCCAAACCAGTGGCCAAGTAGAGGTATCAAATCGAGAGATAAAGTCCATCCTAGAGAAAACAGTTGCAAGAACGAGAAAGGATTGGTCTGATAAGATTGATGATGCACTTTGGGCCTACCGAACAGCCTACAAAACTCCAATAGGTACAACCCCGTACAGGCTCGTATACGAAAAAGCTTTTCACTTACCCGTTGAGCTAGAACATCGAGCATTATGGGCCATTAAAAGCCTAAACTTCAATGCTAAGGCCGCGGGAGAGAAGAGGCTATTGTAGTTGAATGAGCTAGATGAGCTCCGCCTCGAAGCCTATGAAAGTTCAAAGCTTTATAAGGAGAAAACAAATAGGTGGCACGACAAGGGCCTCATAAGAAGAGAATTCAAAGAAGGAGATCAAGTCCTTCTATTCAATTCAAGGTTGAAGCTATTTCCAGGGAAACTCAGGTCAAGGTGGTCGGGTCCTTTCACGGTCTACAAAGCATATCCCTATGGCACCATTGAACTATGGAACAACACCGGGGGCACCTTCAAAGTCAATGGACAAAGGGTGAAGCACTATCGAGCAGGAGATCCTATTGAAGAGAAGTTAGATATCAAATTCTCTTCCCCACCACAAACTCAATGAGGATGAATACGGTCAAGCTAATGACCTTCTAAACAAGCGCTTGCGGGAGGCAACCCGAATTTCTAAACCCCCTAGTATTTTACACTTTCTTTTCCCTTTTTAGTATTTTTATAGTTGTGTTTTGCTGTTTTACAGAGAGTACCAAACTAAATACGAAGTGGGATGCCACGAGAGCAGTCAAAAAGATCGAGAATGCGTAAATTTTCCCTCTGCCCGGTCAGACCGGGCGCGAGAGCCAGACTGCCCAGAAAGACCGTGTACGTCAAAGATCTTCTCCGCCCGGTCAGACCGGGCAAGGCATGCCCGATCGGGCGCGAGAAGCATGATCGAAGATTTGGGAATTCAGAGTTTAGACTTCTTCGCCCGGTCTGACCGGGCGAAGTCCACCCGATCGGGCGCGAGTGCAGCAGAACAGAAAAAGAAAAAATGCAGAAGAAGAACTTCTTCGCCCGGTCAGACCGGGCGACGTCCGCCCGATCGGGCGCGACGAATTCCTGCATTTTATAAAATAGTTTTTCGGGCTTCTTTTTCTTCTTCTTCACTCTCAAATTTCCCAATCTCCCTACTCTTTCTCTCTCTAAAAATCCCCAATTCCCAACCCCTAACTTCACTCATCACTCAAATTCTACAAGATTAGTCACTCAAATCCTCAAGAATTCGTCACTCAAATCCTCAAGAATTCGTCACTCAAACCCCTTTTTGCCCAAATTTCTGAGATTTTCGCACCTTTCCCTCCCTCCATTGTTACTCCTTTTGCTCACCTTCAAGAAAACCCAAAACTTCAAAACTCACAAAATTTTCAGGATCTTGAAGATGTCTCAAAGGAAGAGAACTAGGAGCACACCTCAACAACAACCACAATTGGACTTGGAGGGTGTAACCGGGTACCCACACGTGGTCTTTGTCCCGGAATTTCCAAACCAAAAACAACGGTTCATCGAGCTCTCGCGTCGAAAGGTAATCCCTACCCGATTCTTTGACCGTTCATTGCTTTCTAGGCTGGGAATAGATTCGGAATGTAGGAATTTGTTTGCAAAATTAGGAATGTCTCAACTATTCAATATGAACTATAGAACTTATGAAGATTTAACTCTTGAATTTTTGAGCTCTTTTGATATTGAAAAGGGTAGGAATGGTTTGGTGAAGTATGTTGTGTATAGATTGCTGAATAGGTTTCATAGAATGTCCTTAGAAGGCTTTGCTAGGAAGTTTGGACTCCCTTGCACCGGCTGAACCGTGCAACCTAGTAGCTTCATTTCTGGGGAGCTTTGGTTTGCCATGACAGGTGAAAACATCGATACTTTCCAGCACGCCCTTTCACACAAAATCCACCAACCAGTCCTTAGGCTGTGGACTAGATTCACTGGGTGGACTATTTTTGGTAGAATTGAACCTAATAATGTTAGGTCGGACGAGATATCAATCTTAGGTAGTTATCTAAGGTGTGGGGAAAAGGATGAAGACTTCAAAATGAATATTGCACACTTGTTTGCCCTTCACCTTAAAAAGCAAGGCACCACTTACACGACAATTAAATCGAATGGTGAACGCTCTAACATCCCCATTGTCCTAGGAGGCCTTGTCACCCACCTTGCACTTCAGGATGGCTTTGATGAAGCCAGCCGATGCCCAGTGCCTGGCCCCATTACCTTAGATCAGCACTATCTCACTACTGCTGATTATCCATAGACTTTAATAGATTTAGTTGGATCATAGGGAGAACCAACAAGTTTTTAGTGCCTTTACCCTCCCCTAAACTAACTAAGATTATGCCTCACCAGCCCTCCTACCTTCTCCATTTCCCTAGTGGTTCGTCTACCCCCGTACCAGCTGCCCCCACTAGGACCTACTTTAGGAGAGAGTCCGCTGGACCCTCTACCTCCTCCCCTGTTCCGCCTCCTCCTAGTTATCACGAGGCCATTATGGCCGGTATTAGGGAGCTTAGGGTAGGTCAGCAGGACCTTTCCTCCCGTGTCCAGACCATAGAGTCTAGCCTTCAGGAGCTTAAGGCAGGCCAACAGGATTTTCGCTTGTCTATGTATCCTGTTTATGACTACTTCTGCAGGCAAGGGAATATCCCGAGGGATGGTCCCCATCCTTCTTGGTATCACTTTCCCGGTGAGGGAGATATGGCAGGTGGCAGTGGCACAGTTGGTGTCGATGATGATGATGACGTTGAGAATGATGATGATGATGATGTCGAGGATGATGATGATGGTGATAATGATGATGACGTCTCCGCTTCCTTTTGAGGAGCCGTCGGGATTCCTATGCTCTCCTTAAGCTGCAATGAGGCCATTGCCGCATTTAGCTTAGGGGAGTTGCTTTGCATATATGGTATTCTCTCTCTATATCACTTATCTTTCTTGTTTTATTTTAGTGTAGTTATTTTAGTTGCTTTGTAAAAAAAAATAAAAAAAAATAAAAATACGTGAATCATGATGATGAATAGCTAGTGGACTATTTCCCTGTGCCCCTATCCTTGATGAAAAAGTTTTTTTTTTGGCTTGATTTATGAATGTAAAGCTTACATTGCAATCTAGATGATCATGATTTGATTTGAAATTGTCTTGATATCTATTAGAAGTCGACTTTGTTGATCATGCATGAATTTGGAACTTGACTGTGTTAGCTGTGAGGCTTGAGCCTTAATTATTTTTCATGTGTGTTTAGTTCCTGGTGCGATATTAATTCTTAGTTTTGGCTTTAGACTTCTAGTAGCGTGTCATAATACATTGCACATGTACGTTGAGAATGACGAAGGCCATGTTCTTTAGGTAGCCTTCAGATGAATTTAGAAACATTTGTTCCTTTCTTGCTCACCCATATTGTAACCTTGACCAATTTTTGATGAAGTCACAAATTTAACCCCCCTGACCCCAATTTGGTTACTTTTCCCAAGTCTAGCTTGGGGGAGCTTTGATCCGTGGTATTGGTTTGTTGATTTTATGAAAAGGAAAGAAAGAAAAGAAATTGAAGTTGGTTTTCGACGTGAAGAACCATGTAAATGGTCTGAGAAAGAAGGATTCATAGAATGAAGGTTGTTGAATGAAAAAGAGAATAAAAAGAGAATAAAAAAAAAAAAATTCAAAAAATTGAAAGCATGAGTTCTCTCTGAAAGATGAAAAAAAAGAAGAACAAATTGAAAAGTGAAAGTGTGTTTCAAGTTGTGTTTGGGATTGTGTTCTCATTGTTGATGAAAGATATATTGTGGATGTTATTTAACTATGTTTGATAGCTTCCCGGCTAGACTCTTTGACTGCCTACATTTCCCAAATTTATTTCCTACCCACTTTTACCCGGCCTACATTACAAGCTTTAAAAAGACCTTCCGATCTTCGTGCATGGTATTGTGTATATGTGAATCGAGTCTTTTGCCAAAATCCTGGAATATGTGTCACATTTCGAGTCGACATTTGACTAGGTTGAGTGATAATATAACCCTTAAAACATACGAGTGTTGTGAGATGGGGATTCTTTATTATTGGTGGGGATGGAGAGAGATCGAGCTCAATTTTCAGCTTGCCACATAAAATTGTGCGGAGTGACCACCAAGTGAGATATTCTAGTCATTGATTCTTGAGTTATGCATGGTAGATTAATGTTTAACAACTTCTTAGGTTGATAGATGGTTCAATGATTTAATTGGTTAGATAGGATGCATGTTTGCTTGATTTCAATCTTCGAGTTCGTTATTTTTAAATTGCATCATGGGGTGAAGTAGTTTGCCTAGTTATTTGTTGTTTTTGATCGCCTTGCTTGAGGACAAGCAAGAAGTTAGCTTGGGGGAATTTGATATACATGTTTTATGCTATGTTTTTCCCCAGTTTTACTTAGTAAATTTATATAATTTTGAGCTCTACGGAGCCATTTCTTGCTAACAATCTCTTCTTTAGTGTTTTTGATTGTTTTAGTAAGCTTTTCAGGAATATGAAGCGTTTCTAGGCAATTGGACGTGTTTTCAGTAGATTCGGAAGAGTTGATAGCCAAGAACTGCATCTTATGTGGAGTTCCCGACCGGGCATGGCTTGCTCGGGCAAACCGAGCAATGTAGAGTTCACAGAATAAGCCCAACTTTGATCAGTGCAATGTGCGCCCGATCGGGCAGGCTTCGCCCGGTCTGACCGGGCGATGAAGAAATCAAAGTATGTCGAATGCAATTCCGGAAGTCTGCTACGCGCGCCCGACCGGGCGAGGTTCGCCCGGTCTGACCGGGCAAAGAAGGAAAAAGTGTTGTACTTTACGCAGCCTTCCTCCGCCCGATCGGGCGAGGTCCGCCCGGTCTGACCGGGCGATGTTCAAGATTGTGCGATTTCAGCTATTTCCGAAATTCTATCTTTTGGGGGTATAAATACCCCTTTGTAATTAACTTTTTGACGGTTAGTTTTTTATTAGCTTTCTCCCTAAGCCCTAGAAACTCTCAAGAACCCTAGTTTTATTTTCTTTAAGCATTTCAATCTTTAATCCTAGATTTGTTAATTGTTCTTCAAGAATTCAAGTTTTTCAATCGGAGTAATTGGTAATTATTTTATCTCTCTCTTGATTATTCATTGTTCTTTAAATATGTTTTCTTTATTGTTTCTTGATCTTGATTTTGATTTCGTTATTATGTGTGAGTAGTCCTTTAATCCGGGATCTTGCTAAGCCCGATTATGATTGATGTATAAAGTAGATCTTTAAATTCCCCAATAATAATCCCAATTGACATGCTTAATTGATTGTGTTCATGCCAATGCTAGATTAGGGATAATTAGTATTGTTATTATCCCATTGTTATTAGGTCAACGGAAGTTGGGTGATAACGGGATTAGGGTATTTCGATTAAGGGTTTGAAGATCATCACGGAAGTAGATGATTGAATAATTAGGAATCTAGGCGTGGTGTTTAATGTCCCTTATTCGCTTGATTCCACGAAAATAGGTTTGATTGTTAATTTGGGAAGCCATTGATAACTCGGAAGAGACCTTTGGTATTATTAGGGATTGCTTTTCTTCTTGTCAATTGATTTATATATTGGGGGTAGATTTATTAGTTATTGATCATAATCGTGGTAATGCTTGATCTTGGATGTCTTAGTCTATTGATTACATCTTTGATAGTTTTAATTTGCGTTATTTAATATCTTAGTTGATTATTATCATCCATTATTGATTGGTCACGTGTTTAGTAATTACTTGAGTCTGATTAATTGAGTGAACCATAGTCTCTTGGGATTCGATCCTTACTTGCCCTGCTACATAGTTAGAAGGAATAGTTAGGTTATTTTTGTTAGGTATGCGATAAGCCTATCAAATTTTGGCGCCGTTGCCGGGGACTAACGGTTTCATATTAATTATTCGTGATTCGTTTTCACTAAGCTTTATTTGTTGCTTCGGCTATTGTTCCTTGTGTTTTTGATACTCTTTTTCTAGTCCTTGTTGCATGCAAACACGACGTTCAGGGTCAGACGATTTAGCACCTTTTGATTCTAAAATCGAAGCAAGTGCAAGGAGACGTAGAGGTAGAAGAAGAGGGGGGAAATAGAAACATGGACAATCCAGCAACAAAATCTCTTTTGGAGTACGGTATTCCTGATACAACAACCGGACTCCTTTCTAGCATTGTCAGACCTCCTGTCACTGCTCAGAATTTTGAGTTGAAACCTCAGTTCATCCAATTCATATCCAATGACTCATTTGCTGGGACACCTCACGATTGCCCAATAAATCATATAGATGGTTTCTTGGAAAAGTGTGACACTATGAAGTTGAATGGTGTTACAGATGATGCTCTTAGACTTCGCCTTTTTCCTTTCTCGCTACGGGATAGCGCGAAGGAATGGTTAAGAGATGAAGGCTCTGGTTCCTTTGATACTTGGGACAAACTGGTAAAGGCTTTTCTGGTCAAGTTCTTGGGACAAGAAAAGACTGCGAGGTTGAGGAATAAATTGTCCACTTTCAGGCAATCAGATGAAGAGTCCTTATATGACGCATGGAAGAGATTCAAGCGTTTGCAGAGACAATGCCCTCATCACGGTATTCGTGAATGGATGTTGATCCAAACTTTCTACAATGGTTTGACCCATGAGTTCCGAATTTACATAGACGCCGCATCGGGAGGCTCCCTTTTGACTAAGAACCCAACTGAAGCAAAGGAGCTAGTTGAGAAGATGTCAGCTAGTTGAGAAGAGGTCAAGGTCTGAGTGCCAAGACCAGGCGGCTGATAACAAAGACCCTCCTACTGCTTGAAGTTTTAATTTTTGTCAACTTAAACTGGCCTGCGTGCCGCATGTTTCATTACCCGACCGAGGGGTTGGGGTGTATCAACAATCTCACATTTTAACATTTCAGTCGGCCATAAGGCCGGCTGTTTTTATCAAGCATCCGGCTTTTTTAGTCGGTTTTCTTCAAATTTTGTTGCATGCTTCAATCTTTATTTTTTTTTCGAATTTTTGCTAAGTATATTTAGCCTTTCAATGAATGTTCATCATCCGATTGTTTGTATACCGACTGTTTTGCATGCCGGCTGCTATGTCCCTGGGCGACTGGCGCCTGGTTTTTAAGGGTGAGCTGATTGACTCAGAATTTTTGATACTTGAAGAGTATGACTAATTCTGGGTCAATCAATCACTATGGTGATTGCCCCAAACCAGGCGTCCAGTCGGCCAAATACCAGGTGACTGGTAAGTACCAGCCGACCACTCGGCGGTAGTTTGGCGAGGTGCCCTTCTGAAGTGGCTTTAGCCTGGTAAACATTCCAAGCTTAGTCGGTCTAGGGATCAGGCGGCTAGTTTGAAGAACTAGTCGTCCAGTCGGCCCTTTCCGTCTATTTGTTGTTTGTTAAAACAAGCGCCTATCAGGAAATTCATAACCAACTTGCTAGGACGTGAATAAATAGGAACAGTGGCCGACTGCTGCCTGTTTCGGTGAATAGGCGGCTTCCTTTGATCCTTTTAGATTCCTCATTGTAAGGGCTATGAGTTAGCCATAAGAGACTAATCAATCTTTGCCAATTTGTTTTGATTGAACAAGAGAATTAGTCAGTCTGTGCCGCCTGTTTTCTACTTCTTTGCAAATGTTAGGCCGTTTAATGTTTCACGAATAGAAACAAGCGCTAAACATTTTCAACCGGAGGGGCCGCTTGTAGATTTACATGTGGTTATCGAGTTAACTCTTTATGGAACAGTGGTCGAATGCCGCCTGTTTGCCAAAAAACAGTCGGCACTTCTTACCTTTTAGGTTCCTTGTAGAGTTAGAAAATTTTGTGTTGAGTGAGTAGAAGAAGCAGGCGGCGTAGGCCGCATGTTCTCCTTTATTTCTCCAAGTGTTGCTTGGCTATTTACTCAACTTAAGCCGCCTGTATTGTCCCAAGCAATATCGGGTCGATTTCTGACTTAGACTTGAATTGTCTACCGCGTGTTTTTAATATAGCGGTACGTTCGTCTTCGCCTCACAGCAAACGACTACGAGATGTCAAAGAGGACACTCGGTAGGGCCCTCTGTTTGTAGCAAACGACGGAAAGATGTCTTAGGAGACACTTGTTAGGGCCGTTTGTTTTTAGTTTATAGAGCAATGTGCCACCCAAATGGGAGATGCTCTCTGCGACAAATTTCATCCGGATGGATGTCGCCGGACGCCTGCTTTGTTTTGGGACAGACGTATTTGTTTAATTTTAGGGGATCATCCGGCTATGGGCCTTAGATTGATCATCCGGCCTATGGCCTCAAAGTGTTTCTAGGTTATCTAGACTTAGAGTTTTTACTCTTTCGAGTTTGAATGATAAGATTGCTTGCTAACAGGCGGTTGTCCCTTGAAAGGGACTTCAAAAACCCGACTGTCGGCAGGCGGTTGCCCCAAATAGGGGTCTTGAAAGATCCGACTGCTAACAGGCGGCTGTCCCTTGAAAGGGACTTCAAGGGCCGACTGTTGGCGGTCGGTTGCCCCATATAGGGGTCTTGAAAGATCCGACTGCTAACAGGCGGTTGTCCCTTGAAAGGGACTTCAAGGGCCGACTGTTGGCGGTCGGTTGCCCCATATAGGGGTCTTGAAAGATCCGACTGCTAACAGGCGGTTGTCCCTTGAAAGGGACTTCAAGGGCCGATTATTGGCGGGCGGTTTGCTCTACCAAGGAGACTTGGAAAAAATTAATACTTAACTTGCAAACTTTATTGATATAAGTATAATTACAAAATTTACAAATCTTAGAAGTAGTACTTTTTCAAGTTGTCTACGTTCCAAGTTCTGGCTAGCTGCCTACTGTCTGGTGTTTCCAGGCGGTAGGTGTCGCCTTTTACTTTTTCATAGATTCGGTAGGGGCCATTCTAGTTAGGGGTCAGCTTGCCTTGCTCATTGGCCCTACCGGCTGCTTCCATCTTTCTTAGCACAAAGTCCCCCACTTTTAGGGGTCGCTTGTGCACTTGCTTATTATAAGCTCTCGTCATTCTTAGACGGTAGATCTCATGGTGCAGGGCTGCATTGCCCCTGCGTTCTGGAAGTTCATCCAATGCTAGGCGCATGGCTTCCCAGTTAGCCTCTTCATCATAAAGCATGACTCGAAGAGTCGGTTCATAATGCTCAATTGGCAGGACCGCCTCTGCCCCATAGAGCATGAGAAACGGAGTTTCACCAGTCGCCCCTTTTTCAGTCGTCCTGATGGCCCACAGAACATGCAGTAGCTCGTCGGCCCATAGGCCGCCTGCTTTTTCAATTTTCTTTTTTATGCCATCAGAGATCAACTTGTTGAAGGCCTCCACTTGGTCGTTTGCTTGAGGACGGCCGGCTGATGCAAAGCAATGAGAGATTCCTTGGTCTCCCAACCAATTTGTTAGAGTAGGCGTCACTTTGAGGTCCATTATCAAAAACTATAGACATGGGAACCCCAAACCGAGTGATGATATTTCTCCAAATGAAGGAGATGACATCTTTGGCCTTGATGCTTTTGACTGCCTCGGCCTCTACCCACTTTGTGAAGTAGTTGACAGCTACCAAAATATATCTCCGTCCGCCTGTAGCAGGCGTATAGGGTCCCAGAATGTCCATGCCCCATTTGGCGAATGGTACCGGGCTATGGATAGCCGTCAGGTCAGTAGTCGGACGATGGATGAGCTTGCCAAACCTTTGACACTTGTCACATTTTTTAACCATCTCCATGGCGTCTGCTTCTAGAGTAGGCCAGAAGTAGTCTTGCCGCCTAGCTCTCCTTGCCAACGTCCTGCCGCGTACATGGGAGGCGCAAAACCCAGAATGCAAGTCCTCTAGGACCTCTCGGCCCTTTTCTAGGGTAACACATTTCAAGAGAGGTTGTAGATAGCCTTTTTTGAAGAGTTCCCCTTGGTGAATCTCAAAGTTGGACGCACGCTTTTTCACTACAATCATTTCTGGGTAAGTATCCGGCAGGGTGCCGTCTGTTAAGTATGCCCGGATGGGATCCATCCAAGTTGAGCTTCGATCAAGGACTCCAATAGGTTCCTCCTCGATGCTTCTCTTTTCCATTACCTCCCTGAAAACAGATCTTGGTGCGTCATAGGAGGCGGATGATGCCAATTTGGAGAGGGCATCCGCCTGGTTATTCTCGGACCTGGGCACTTGACTTAGATGAAATTCTTCAAGTGTCCCGGCCTCTTCTTTGACCGCCTGTAGATACTTGATCATAGCCAGATGGGTGGCTTCATAGTCACCATGGTATTGGCTGACGATCAATTGTGAATCAGAACAGGCGCCCACTTTCTTTGCCCCAGCCGCCTTGCACATGCGGATGCCGGCTAGTAGAGCTTAATACTCGGCCTCATTGTTTGAGGCTTGGAATTTGAAGCGTAGTGCGTACTCATATTTGTCCCCTTCAGGGGACTGGCATATGACGTCTGCACCACAGCCGGTCATTGTGGAGCTTCCGTCTACAAAGACCTTCCAGACTTGGTCTGAATTTTCAGGATCAAGCGGCCTGGTCATTTCTACGATGAAGTCGGCAAGTGCCTGCCCCTTCACCACTTTCCTTGGCTCAAAAGTGATTTCCAAGCTTTGTATTTCGATTTCCCATTTTATCATCCGGCCGGACGACTCCATGGTTGTTAGGGGCCGCTTGATCGGCTGATCAGTGTATACCACAACCGAGTGTGCCAAGAAGTAAGGCTTCAACTTCTTGACTGCCATGTAAAGGGCCAGGCCAAACTTTTCAACCATTGGGTACCGTAACTCGGCATTCTTCAATAAATGGCTGATAAAGTAAACAGGGATTTGACAGCAGTCCCTTTCAGCAAGGAGGACAGCACTGACCGCGTGATCAGAGACGGCCAGGTACATGTACAGAACTTCCTTGGGCAAAGGGCTGACCAGCCTTGGCAGAGAATGCAAATGTTCTTTGAGTTTTTGGAAGGCCGACTCTGCATCCGGCCCCCATTCAAACATGACCTTCTTTTTGATTGCCTGGAAGAAATAAAGACATTTGTTGCCTGACCGACTGAGGAACCTCCCCAAGGCCGCCAGACAACCTGTTAATTTCTGAACTTCTTTTACAGTGCGAGGCGACTACATGTCTATGACCGCCTGTATTTTTTCAGGATTAGCCTCTATCCCTCTTTGGTCAATCAAAAATCCGAGGAACTTCCCAGACTCAACACCAAAAACACATTTTTTAGGATTGAGCATGACATGGTGCCGCCTGAGTGTGGCGAATGTTTCTCGGAGGTTTGCTAGGTGGTCCGTCTGAAGTTTGGATTTGACTATCTTATCGTCGATATACGCCTCCACATTCCTTCCAATTTGATTAAAGAAGACCGAATTAATCATTCTCTGGAAGGTAGCAGGCGCATTCTTCAAACCAAACGGCATCACTGTATAACAAAATAACCCTTGATCTGTGACAAATGCTGTCTTTTCTTGATCTTTCTTCCATAGGGGTATTTGGTGGAAGCCTGAGTAGGCGTCCATAAAACTCATCAAGGCATGGCCGGCTGTAGAGTCGACCAGGCTATCGATCTTTGGGAGAGGATAACTATCTTTTGGACATGCCTTGTTCAAGTTTGTGTAGTCCACACACATGCGCCAAGTCCCATTCGGCTTCTTTACTAGCACAACATTGGCAACCCAGTCAGGGAAGTAGCATTGCCGAATGAACTTAGCTTCCAAAAGATTTTAACCTCAGCGGCTGCCGCCTGAATTCTTTCCTCGCCATGGTTCCTTTTCTTTTGCCTTACCGGCTTCTTTTAAGGATCCACAGCGAGTTTATAGACAACAAGATCCGGGCTGATGCCTGGCATCTCGTCTACTTCAAAGGCAAAGATGTCTTTGAATTCTTGTAGAAGGTGGTGCAAGTCTGCACCTATTTCAGCAAAAGCAGTCGTCCCAACCTTGACAGTCCGGTCAGGACGTGAGTCATCAAGGACTATGTCCATGTGCTCGCCAACCGGCTGCGGACGAAGTTCATCCGGCCTTTGGCCAGGCAGTGACTGCTATTTGTCTTCTTTCTCGGCCACCAGTTGACTGGCCTTTCTTTTCTTGCCGGCTGCTGGTGCAGCAGGCGCAGCTTCCTTGACTTGATCAAGTTCGGCTGTTTTCTCACTAGGGCCGAATGCGACCACAGCTGGCTGGACATCAGAGAGATAACACTCCCTGGCCATTTTTTGGTCTCCCGTAGGGAGCCGACTGTTCCATCGTCCCTCTCAAACTTGAGAAGCATGAGAGATGGAATGATAACAGCCTTGGATTGATTAAGGGTGGGACGCCCCAAAATCATGTTGTAGGCCGACAATTCTTCAACTACTAAGAACCGGACCACCATATGACGTCCCATTCCTTTATCGCCCAGGCGGACGGGTAGATCTATCCGGCCTACCGGATGTACCACACCACCCCCAAATCCTACTAAGGGATGAGAGACCTGGTGCATGCTCTCAGGTTTGTACCTGAGCTTGGTCAGGCATTTGAGACTGATGAGGTCCGAGGAACTCCCAGTGTCAATAAGAATGCGGCCGACTCTTTGGTTGGCCACCTTGCATTCGATGACCACGGGGTCATCATGCGGCCTTCTGACCCGGCCTCGGTCCTCTTCAGTAATAATGACTTCGAGGAAGGAGTCCTCGGACGCCTGTCCCTCGTCTACTGAATTAATATCAAGGCTCCGGACGTAGTCCTTGTTGACCCGAATGGTCGGGCCGCCTCCAGCAAAGCCGCCTGCTATTGTAAGGATCGGTGTTTCATCCGTATCCGAGCTATTAGCAGAGCTGGACTTTTTCTTGGGCAGCTGCCGATAGTTGGTTTGAAGGGTAACCTTAGACCTCAGAATGTAGGATTTTAACACCCCTTTATCGGCCAATCGATCCAACAAACGCTTAAGACTATAGCATTCGTTGTTGTCATGACCAACATCCTCATGAAAGTGACAATATTTATTTTTGTTCCGATTTTTGGCGGAACCTTTCATAGGAGCCGGTCTCTCAATGGAGACCCGGTCCTTTATCTCCATGAGGATGGAGTAGCAATCCTTGTTAAATTCGTACTTTAGGGAGTACGTCTTCCCTTCTTTCTTTTTCTTCTGGGATGGCTGTTCAGATGTCTCGGCCACCCAGACTTGTTTTCTTTTTTCATCTTCTTTTTTGGCCGGCTGCTGAGGCCGACTCTCCTTCCTGTCAGACCTCCTTGAGTCCGACTGCTTTCCTACATTGCAGAGCTCAGTCGCCTGTATATAGGCGTCTGCCTCCATCAATGCTGCTTGGAGGGTAGCAACACTCTTTCTGACTAGGTCGAACTTGAAGGCCGACCCGTCCTTCAGACCTTTAAAAAAGTCTGTGTAGGATACCTCATCAGACAACCCTTGAATCTGAATTTTCATCAGATTGAAGCGCCTGATATACGAGCGTAGCCCTTCCTTCTCTCCCTGCTATATTGTACCTAGATCAAGGCTCGTTTTCTTAGCAGGGATGTTCATTGAGAAGTTGGACGCGAACAAGTATGCAAGTGTCCTAAAATTGTTAATACACCCGACTGGCAAGTTGCCAAAACCACTGCTGGGTGACGCCCTTCAATGTGGCCGGGAAGCATTTACACCAAGTGGCGTCCTCCAACCCTTGAAGATACATAAGGTTGGTGTATGCCATAAGGTGGTCTTCAGGATTGGTAGTACCATCATAGGTGCCCACCAATACGTTCTTTACCTTGGCCGGCTGTGCGGCTTCGGTTATCTCTTTGGAGAAAGCTGAAGGTTGTTCCCCAAGTCTTTGCAGCCGAAGCTGCCAGTCCAAAGGCTGGACTATAGGTTCCGCCTGTCCCCCAAAAAGGGTAGGCTGCACAAAAAATTGACCATACGGCCCGTATGGCTGCTGGGGCACATACGGGGCCGCCTGGAACATTTGAGGAGTAGACTGGGCGGACATGCTGCCTGTCTATCCTCCCTGATTTTGATTGGAATACCTCATTGAGGTATTCTGAAAACTATCATTAAAGTTCGACGTGGAAGCCGACTCTGATAGTTGCATATTCTTCTTTTGCTGGATGATCATCCGAGCATCAGAATATGTTTTCTTGGAACCATCCGGCTGAATATGCCGGATGGGTTTCCTATTTCCTATTTCAGGAAATTTAAGTCCAGTCAAGGTTGTCAAGGGCTTCTGCCCTCCCCTTGGCTTAGGGTAAGGCGTGGGCTCTCGATCCTTGATTGGCTTGCTCCTCCCAGAATGAAAGGGCTTTTTGGCCGACTGTTCCTTGGTAGGAACAGTCGTCCTTTCAGCAAGGAGATCCTTAATCTCCCCCTTGAGACCTGTCATGAGAATCATGAGCTCGTCCCTTGTGACGGGGGTGGATCCCTCGGCTATCTGAGAAACAGGCGGCTGGCCGGCTGTTTCGCTGGGCCCGGCTGGCTCAACATTCTGTCCCTCGTTTCAGTGGGGCGGGTGCGTCGAGACCTTAGGGTCCCGTCAGGTGCTGTTCAAGTGACGACCTCATAGTCATCCTCATTGTCGTGGTCTGAGTAGACCTGGACTTCGGCCGTAGGCCGCTTCTCACTTAGACTCGGTACAAGGTCTTGTGAAGCCATCTTAAAAGTACTCTCCCCACAGACGGCGCCAAATGTTTCGGGGTTTTTTTTTTATGTCTTGCGGGAGAATTACAATTCTAAGACTGACTTCTGGACGCCAGTACCTGCAAAATAACGGAGACTCTGGTTGGTGGGAGCTCCGCCTCCGACGATCAAGTTAGAACGTGTTTGAGGATAATAAGTGCGGAAAGTAAAGCCTCTCTCGGATTCCAAGAGAGGATCTACAATGTATAATTGCTGAGTTTGGGGTGTCAGGTGACTGACTTGTTCTCTGCTTTGAGAGTAAATGTGTTTGGAAATTTCTGAATAGGTGTTTCCTGGGGGGAAACACCTTATTTATAGTCTTGAAGACTGTGCCCAATACTAGGTTTCTAGGAAACCTAGGACTGATTGGGCTTGCTTGGGAAGTTGGGCCTTTTGCAGCTGCTTTTCCAGACAGGCCTTTCTGTCTGCCACGTGTCGTGGCCTAATAAGTCCGCTTTGGACCTCTTATGAGGTGACACGTGGCGGACTCTGATTGGTCCACGTGGAGGACACGTGTGTAGGGTTTCGTAGTGACCCGGCACTACGCGGAAGGAAACCCACCAAGACCCGCCCCTTAATTAAAGCAATTAAACAAGCATAATTAACTTAATCAAACAAGATTAAGGACAAGAATTATACCTTTGACGCGTGCTTCGCTCCCAAAGAGCTCTTACTTCAAAATCCCGAAAGCACGAGATCTCCGACGGTTCGTACCCACGAACCCGACCCGAGCGTCCTAAGCCTCGAAGGTTAGTCGAGGCCCGGACAAAATAACTATGAGTTTTACGAATCAAAGGTTTACTCTTTCTTAGAGTTGCCTTTTTAATTCCACTCAAGGTTGTATCATTTCCCAATACCAAGTTTGGTATTTATAGGGAAATGATCCCTTGATTCTCATCTTCCATCAATGTGGGAGAATGAATAATTATGCTAATTAATTTATTTCTAAAATAAATAATTATGCAAAACAATCACAATGCAACAAGTGTCAAGGAGAGGGAGAAGGTTAGGTGAGGACCATGAACCTGGGGGGGGACCATTGCCTTGCTCCCCAAGGCTTGGCTCTAAGCCTTGGTCCCCACTCCCCAAACCGCCTCACCCTTGCTTGCTGTCCAGCTGCCAGCTAGCACGCCAGTTGGCTGTGCCAGCTAGCCCAGCACGCTAGCACTAGCCCAGCAGCATCGCTGATGCTTGCTGGTGCGTGTTGGCGCTGGTGCTGGCTGATGCGTGCTGGCGCTGGTGCCAGCATCCCAAGCATCATCGCCTGCTCGCATGGCCCAGCATGCGTGCTGCTAGCGAGCCACGCATGCTGGCGCCCCTTGCATCGCACACGCCTCCTGCCTACACGCACTGGCACCATGCTACGCTCGCACTAGCCAGTGCCTAGCACTGCTTGTGCGAGGCATGCGCACACGCACACACACACGCACATGCATGCGTGGTGCTGCTGCTTGGTGCGTGGCCTTCGATGGTGCCTAGCACCCAGCATGACGCTGGCGCCTAGCCTCTCGCATGTGGTGCGATGCTTGGTGCTGCCATGCGAAGGCTAGCACACAAGCATCCACGCACATGGCGCGCCATTGCTAGGCAGCCAACCATGCTAGCACTTGGTGCTTGCGATGGTGCTGCCAAGCCAGGCACGCACGCACGCAGCACCAAGTGCCTGCTATGGTGCGCTTGGTGCCTGCGATGGTGCTGCCATGCCAGGCACGCACGCACACAGCACCAGGGCCTGCGATGGTGCGCCTGGTGCGCCCATTGCTTGCGATAGGCTGCCATGGCGCGCCTAGGCTGCGATGGTGCACCTAGGTTGCGACGGTGCGCCTAGGCATGGTGCTAGGGCTGCGATAGCGCCTAGGCAACCATGCCTTGCCTAGCACACCATGGTGCGCCTAGCACACACATGGTGCACCTAGGCATGCTATGAGCTAGCCTAGCCTAGCTACGGCTACGCTCATATTTGTTGCTTGTGATTTTGCGACGCCCGGTCTCGACGCCCTAGGCTCGATTTCCGACGTCTGTATTCGTAAAACTCTGTCGACTCATTAAATCCTTTCGGATTAATTCGACGTCTCGGATCGGAGATTCGATTGGGTTCGACCCGAAGGGTTCAGTCAAGATTAAGCTGTAATATCAATTGTACCTTGATATTACTGATCGGAAGCGGCCTCCACCTAGGCATTCCGATCACTTGACCTTACTGAAGAATTAGCTCTGTAATAATTCTGAACCCTCAATCGGAATAATACACTTGCTGGAAGGACACCATTCCTTTCAATCTCCCACTTGTCCTTCCGGACAAGTGTGCATATTGTGTATAGCTTATTTCCTTGTCTCTTAATGTTTCTTCGTGAACTATAAGGTAAGATTCTTTGTCATCCTTATTACGTTCAGAAGTGTTTCTCGATCTCCGAGTTCGACTGTCAATAAGCAGATGATTTCTAAAATCCATCTGAGCATGGCCATGCATTTTCACAGTCTCACTCTTCGAGCGGCCTTTTAAACAACAAAACATTTTCCCTATTGTTAGTAGGGGGACAATCCCAGTCTTGTATTGTAAGTTCTTCTTACTAAGAGGACATAGACTCCCGAGTGTTCCCGTTATGATCCCCAGTTACGGCAGACGTTTGGAAACATCAAAGAGCCTAGTACTCAAACAAGAAAACTTCACAGTACTCATGGTCTGAGGAATTAAGTTCCGATAGCCATAATGAGAAATGTACTTATGACAAAAGTTTAAATTTTCTTAAAGTACTCTCATAGGTCTTATCCAGTACAGTTCTAAACTGTACCTGTGCAAATGATTTATGACTATCACGTCCTCGCAGCACAAGAAACGGTGCTGTAAATCATACTACACACTAATCTATTGCGGTCATCAATCGTCCATCTGTTAGATGACCTCGATTAGGGATACTTTTCGATTTAATATTCAATGTTCACTTAACAGGTGTTTCTTTATCCAAGACATGGTCTTGATACCCTGTTTTGAATATTTTAGTAAATCGAATGGACTCATTATTTAATTCTAAACCACAATTAAAAAGTAATGGAGTGAATAATAATATTGCATAAATTTAATTACTCCATTAATGAATGGTTTTAGTACAGTGTTTTACATTAAATCAACCCTGTTTAATTAAAACATTTGTACAGGGAATATCAAAGCCAGTCTCCAACATGCCTGATTCCCATTGCCTCAACGTGTTTGTTGTGTTTCACTTGAGGCAAAGGTTTAGTCAAAGGATCGGCTACATTATCATCCGTGCCGATCTTACAAATTCTGATTTCACCTTCGGATTTCCATTCCCTTATCATGTGAAATCGCCGTTGCACATGTTTGACCTTCTGGTGTTCTCTCGGCTCCCTGGCCTGAGCGATAGCTCCATTATTGTCACAATAGAGGTCTATCGGTCCCTTGATAGAGGGTACAACACCAAGTTCACTAATGAACTTGCGAATCCAAACAGCTTCCTTGGCAGCTTCCGAAGCAGCCAAGTACTCGGCTTCAGTTGTAGAGTCTGCAGTAGTGCTCTGCTTGGCACTCTTCCAGCTGAATGCTCCTCCATTCAGATAAAACACATATCCCGACTGAGACTTGAAGTCGTCTCTGTCAGTCTGGAAGCTAGCGTCGGTGTAACCTTCAACAACCAGTTCTTTGTGACCTCCATATACCAGGAATTTATCCTTATTCCTTTTCAGGTACTTAAGGATGTTTTTGGCCGCAGTCCAATGCGCCTCTCCTGGGTTCGATTGGTATCGACTCGTTGCACTCAGGGCATACGATACATCCGGCCTTGTACATATCATGGCATACATGATCGATCCGATTAGCGAAGCATATGGGATCTGATTCATTCTTTCTCGCTCAACAGGTGTCTGCAGACACTGTTTCTTGCTGAGAGTTATGCCATGGGACATGGGTAAATGCCCTCTTTTGGCATTTTCCATGTTGAATCGAGCCAGTACTTTATCAATGTAAGTACTCTGGCTTAATCCAATCATCTTCTTAGATCTATCCCGGTAGATCTTGATGCCCAATATGTACTGTGCCTCTCCTAAGTCCTTCATTGAAAAGCACTTTCCCAACCAGTCCTTTACGGACTCCAATAATTTTGTGATGTTTCCAATGAGCAGTATGTCATCGACATACAGGACTAGGAATGCAATATCACTCCCACTGACCTTCTTGTATACACAAGACTCATCTGGATTTTTGATAAAACCAAACCTGCTGATGGCTTCATCAAATCTCATATTCCAACTTCTGCTGGTTTGCTTTAGTCCATAAATGGACTTCTTCAGCTTGCAAACCTTTCCAGCGTTGCTTGGATCGACAAAACCTTCCGGATGTGTCATGTACACAGTTTCTTCCAAAATTCCATTAAGGAAAGCGGTTTTGACATCCATTTGCCATATTTCGTAATCGTAATATGCAGCAATCGCTAGGATAATCCGGACGGACTTTAGCATTGCAACTGGTGAAAAGGTTTCATCATAGTCAATCCGTGGACTTGTCTATAACCTTTTGCCACCAGTCTAGCTTTGTATACTGATACATTTCCATCTTTGTCTGTCTTCATTTTGAAGATCCATTTGCATCCAATGGGTGTATAACCCTCGGGCAAATTCACCAAGTCCCAGACTTGATTTTCAGATATGGAGTCCATCTCGGATTTCATGGCATCTTGCCATTTTGCAGAGTCGGGGCTCGTCATAGCTTGTCTGTATGTCGTCGGCTCATCGTCATCCATAACTAGGATGTCCTGATCATCAGTTAAGACAATACCGAGGTATCTGTCTGGTTGAGATCTTTGTCGTTGCGACCTACGTAGGGTAATCGGTTGAGCGTTTACATTGTCTGTTTGACTCTGACCAATCTTCCCAGATGCTTCCAAAGTATCTAGATTGTCAGTTTTGTCAGGTTGACATTGTTGCTCGTCCTCTCGAACTTCGTCGAGTTCGATTTTCCTCCCACTTGTCATTTTGGAAAGGTGATCCTTCTCCAAAAAGACACCATCACGAGCAACAAATACTTTGTTCTCGGATTTATTGTAGAAGTAATACCCTTTGGTTTCTTTTGGTTATCCCACAAAGAAACACTTATCCGATTTGGGGTGAAGTTTGTCCGAAATTAATCGCTTGACATATGCTTCGCATCCCCAAATCTTGAGAAAAGACAACCTGGGAGGTTTCTTAGTCCATAATTCATATGGAGTCTTTTCAACAGCTTTTGACGGAGCTCTATTCAGTGTTAGTGCTGCTGTTTGTAGCGCATGTCCCCAAAACGAGATAGGGAGTTCACTAAGACCCATCATTGACTGAACCATGTCTAACAAGGTCCGATTCCTCCGTTCGGACACTCCGTTCCATTGAGGAGTTCCAGGAGGTGTCAACTCTGAAAGAATGCCACATTCTTTCAAGTGATCGTCGAGTTCATGGCTCAAATATTCGCCACCCCGATCCGATCGAAGTGCTTTAATTTTCTTGCCAAGTTGATTTTCAACCTCTTTCTGAAATTCTTTGAATTTTTCAAAGGATTCAGATTAAGTAGATATAGCCATATCTACTATAATCGTCGGTGAAGGTGATAAAATATCGGTAACCTTGCCTTGCGGGTGTGCTCATAGGTCCACATACATCCGTGTGTATTAGACCTAATAAGTCACTTGCCCTTTCTCCCAATTTGGAGAATGGCTGTTTGATCATCTTGCCTAATAAGCATCCTTCGCAATTTTCAAATGACTCTAAGTCAAATGAGTCAAGAACACCTTCTTGAAGAAGTTTCTTGATGCGTTTGATGTTAATGTGGCCAAGACGACAATGCCACAAGTAGGTTTGATTCGACTCGATGGTCTTAGCCTAGTGATATTAACTTTTGTCATATGTAAAACATGCATTTAAATTGAACATTAATTTGTAAACTTGAAACAACTATTGTTAAAAGTTTCACATTTGAAATTCCGAGGTGTCCAACACCATGGATCATAGTATGTTCAAAGCATGATAAAACTAGGGATAGTTTCATTACATATTATAGACAAAATAGTGCATGCAAGCACGACCGAAAAACCATCTTCGTCGTCTTTTGTCCATGCACCAACACTTGATAGGCTTCTCACTTGGTCCCTGAAAAAGGCAACATTAAGTGAGTCATACTTGGTATCCAATACCTTATGATAAGCTTAATTCACAAGTGTTTAAGGAAGATACCTGAGGTGGATACTCCATTCCTCTCCTCCTCTTCCCGAAAGAGCTTGCATTCTCTCTTGAAGTGGCCTTGCCCGCCACAGTAGAAGCAACGCATCTTAGCCTTAACCTTGAGATCCCTCCTTCTTGTTGGTCTTTTGGTTGCCCCAAATGAGTTGGCCCGGTGCAAAAGCTCCACCACATTCTTTAAGGAATGTGTCTCCTTTGAATCAGAAATATATGCCCTTAATGCATCATATCCTGAGTGGAGTGAAGTGAGCAAAATATGACCAGCCATTCCATCTTCTAGTGGAATTCCGAGAAGTTCCATGTGCTTGAAGAGCCTAGTCATTCTTGCCACATGGAGTCGGAGGGGCATACCCGGTCTCAACTTAGTGTTGCAGACCGTAGACCAAAGATGGAAACCTCTCTTTCGCAAGACAACCTTGATCCGACGGCTTTACATTCATGTCCGTAAGTGACCTAGTCACTTCAAACAAGAGTCCATCATTGTTGTCGTTGAAACTCTTAGAGAATCTCATACCGACAACATCCCTTAGTCCTCCAAGGAACAAATCTGGGAAGGAGAATGGAAGTTTTTCTTTCCATTCTTCCGGGATGGAGTTAGCCATGAGTTGTGACACTAATTTGCAGTCTTCCGACCATGCACAATAAGTTTCGTCACTCAAGAGGGTCTTGGAACAGAGAGTTGGGAGGGAAGTATCCAGAACATACTCTTTGGAACAACTCCGGAGAGTTTTCCTGAGTTCTTCTTCCCATTCATCAAGGTTTGTTAAGTTAAGCTTGATGGCTAACTTATCGGGGAGTTTTAGGCACATTTGGTTGTTGTTCGAGTTACTTGCAGACATGTTTCTACAATTGAAAGAATTTGAAGTAAAAAACCATTCATACATCAATAAGTTGAATTTTAAAACGTTTATGCACTTATTCACACTTATTGAACATTTTATCCACGCATTTTAAGATTGTCCCTTATGGGCGAGAATAAAATGATTCCGAGATCCCAAAGATCAAGAAATGGATAAGCATGCTTTGGCTTGTCTTAACCATTAAATATCTTAAGGTAAGCAACCCAATTGCTAATAGCTCCAAGCTACTCTCGTTTGATAAAATGTCGCATCTAATGCATACTTGACATTTTATCTCTTTTGCCACGACATCTAAGGACTCCTTACTGATATCGTTGAGCTTAACCAAGACAACTTGTATACCTAGTATACCTTACGTTCCTAGGGAAGTAGTGATGCCTCGCTTTGGCGTAATCCATCACGTACGCGCATTAGTTCGGTAAGTGTTGTACTTGGAATGGCAAATTTTAGCTCAATATTATTAAGGGACCTAGGGTTTCTATGTTGGTTGATTTAAGTGAACTTAACTAATCATCGCAACATCATAGAAAACCTAGACATGCATCTAGCAAACATATATATAAGAATATATAAGGCATTAAATTAGATGCATTTGGCAACTAGCATGACCCCTTGAAATCTTCAATTTCCATGGGTCTTCATCTTGGCTCGTCTTCGTCGAAACGCCGTCTTGAGACTTTTCGGCCAAAATGAAATAAAGAAGCTAGCTAAAACGACTAAGATTTATCTAAATAGTACAAAAATACTTAACGGTTCGCAGACCGTATTTAGATTTACAAAAAATACATAACGGAACGCAGTCCGTATTTTCTATCCTAGTCGGGCCCCACTAGTTGCCATTTTCAAACAACCTGTTTTTAAAGCAATTTTCATTCACCCGTTCACTATTTGTGAACGGCCCATGCAATTTTACGAAATACATAATTAAACACGCAAAACTAGTAACTAACTTAGGTCGTTAATCCAATTAACGCGCCTAATTAAAACTAGTCAAAGTGGTTTAATCCATTATTTCTAAACGCAAAATGCTAACGCATTTAATTAAGCTCCCACTAAATTCCGCATCCGTACTTAATTAATCCGATTAATTAAGTCGGCATAACCCGTAATTTGTCAAAATTTTGCAAAATCAAAATCGAGGTTTTTAGCCTCGTTGAAGTAATTAATTAAAATTATTAATACGAAAAATCGCAAAATCATAGCTCAACATTAAGCACAAACAAGGCATCATCCAATGATGCTTGGCGCACCATGGCTGCTAGGCAGCCCATGGCATGC
>NW_018744609.1:0-22422 GCF_001683475.1 Chenopodium quinoa | reverse complement strand
ATCTGACAAGTGGACCAATCAGGTTCCGCCATGTGTCCGTCACATGGGCCAATAGGAGCCTGCCACGTGTCAAGCAATGATCCGTCCACTATGGACCAATTACGACACGACACGTGTCCTTCCCATAACACCTGGGATAACCGGTCACCTAGGCCCAACTTTCGTGGGAAGCCCAATCAGCCCAAGGTTAACCTAAACCTAGATTGGCACGTTTCCCGAGGTTATAAATACCTCCCTTAATCCTCATTAAGGGAGATTACGCAGATTACACACATTAAACTCTCTCACCTAGAGAGACCCAATCACTTTAATTTCCGCATTAATTACTCCTTAATCAAGTACTAACTTGACCGTCGGAGGCGGATCTCCAATCATCCGGAGCATCCGTTTGTTTTGCAGGTACAGGCGTCCGGTTCCAGTCTCGGAATTTTAACTCTCCCGCAGGACATCAGAAAACCCCGAAACATCTTGGCGCCGTCTGTGGGGAGAGTACTTCTGAGATGGCATCCACGTTTGTACCGGCTCCTGAAGAGAGACGTCCCCTGGACGACCCTCTAGTTCAGTCGGACCACGATACTGAGAATGAATTTGAAGTTGAAGCTCACACAGCTTCAGACGGGACCCTAAGGGCCCGACGTACCCGTCATACCGAAAGGAGGGAACGGGAACATCTTCAAACTGGAAGCGAGCCAGCAGGCGCACCGCCTGTTCGGCAGCAGCCGACTGATGGGTCTGCTCCCATCACAAGGAACGAACTCATGACCTTCATGAGGGACTTCAAGGGAGAAATTCAAGAGTTGATCAACAAGAAGCCGCCTGCTCTGGACAAGGAGCAGTCGGCTAAGAAACCCTCCACTTCACGGAAGAGGAAGCCAGTTCAAGGGCGAGAGGCGACCCCTCATCCTAAATCTAGGAAGTGGGAGCCACCTGCCCTTGATTTCACAAAATACCGTTTTCCTACTCCAGGAAATAGGAAACCTGTTCGTCATATTCAGGCGGACGGGTCGAGGAAAACATACACAGACGCTCGGCTACTGCTAGAGCAGAAGAAGAGTGACCGATTGTCAGAGTCGGCCTCTACTTCAAACTTCCAAGACAGTCTGCGAAATACCTCGATGAGGCATACTCAGTCGTATCATGAGAGTCAGTCAGGCGGCACCTCCCGTCAGTCCGGCTTTCATAGCGACCAGGCGGTACCAAACTTACCGTTTGTACCGCAACAACAATATTTTTTACAGCCACTCCGTTTGGTGGACATGCAGCAAAAAATGTCCAACCTATGGACTGGCAGCTACGGTTGCTTAGACTTGGTGAACAGCCGTCGGCCTTCTCCAAGGAAATTACTGAAGCCGCTCAGCCGTCAAAGTGAAAAATGTATTAGTAGGCGCCTATGACGGCACTACTAACCCAGAAGACCATCTGATGGCATTCACCAACCTGATGTACCTTCAAGGGTTGGATGATCCCACTTGGTGCAAGTGTTTCCCAGCGACTCTCAAAGGAATCGCACAACAATGGTTCGGCAACCTGCCGAATGGTTGTGTAAATAACTTCAAGACGCTTGCTTACTTATTCACCTCCAACTTCGCCATGAACATCCCTGCGAAGAAGACGACCCTTGATTTAGGAAAAATTCAGCAGGGCGAGAAGGAGGGGCTTCGTTCTTACATCAGACGGTTTAACCTGATGAGAATACAGATTCAAGGGTTACCGGATGAAGTAGCCTATACTGACTTTTTCAGAGGTCTCAAAGACGGGTCGACCTTCAAATTTGATTTCGTCCGAAAGAGGGTGGCGACTCTTCAACAGGCCTTGATTGAAGCGGAAGCTTATATACAGGCGACTGATCTTTGTAGTACGGTAAAACAGTCAGACGGGAGAAGTCCGACAAAAGAGAAGGACGACAGAAACAGTCGTCAAACAAAGACGAGAAGAGAAAAAGAGGTCTGGGCGGCTGATTCCTCTAAACAGCCGGCCCAGAAAAAGAAAAAGAATTCAAACCATACTCCCCAAAGTATGCGTTTAACAAGGATAGCCAATTTATCCTAAAGGAAATCAAGGGACGGATCTCAATTGAGAAGCCGGTCCCCATGAAGGGTTCTGCAAACAACCGGAACCAAGAAAAATTATGTGATTATCATGAAGATGTTGGTCATCACACCAATGAATGCATCAGTCTCATGCGGTATCTGGACCGCCTGGCTGAGCAAGGTGATCTTGACACTTATGTCAAGAAATCTACGGGGAACACTTCCTCGAAAAAGCAGTCGGCCAAAAAGAATCAACAGGCCGACAGTTCCGATACAGATGATGCAGTCGTCTACACCATTGCATGCGGCTTCTCAGGAGGCGGCCCCACTATTAGGGGCAACAAAGACAATATCAGACGGTTAGATGTAAATTCCGTTCACCAAGAACGGCCCTCCAAATATTCATTTCCTGAGATTGTCATCACTGAAGAAGATCTAGGAGGGGTAAGAGGGCCGCATGACGACCCTATTCGTTATTGAATGTAAAGTGGCCAACCAGAGAGTTGGTCGAATCCTCATAGATACCGGAAGCTCCTCAGATCTCATCAGTAGCAATGTCTGTCGAAACTAAAATATCAGACTGATTGCATACATCCGGCATCCCACCCTTTAGTAGGGTTTGGAGGAGGAGTCGTCCACCCAGTGGGACGAGTGGATTTACCCATCCGCCTGGGCGAAAAAGGGGAAGGACGACACATGGTAGTCCGGTTCTTGGTAGTAGAAGAACTCTCGGCCTACAACATGATTCTGGGACGACCAACCCTGAATAATTCCAAGGCTGTTATAATCCCATCTCTTATGTTGCTCAAGTTTTGAGAGGGATAATGAACAGTCGGGTCCCTAAGGGGAGATCAGAGGATGGCCCGTGAGTGCTATCTCTCGGATGTCAAGCCCACTGTTATGGCCACTGGGTCGAGCGGTGGAAAAATAGACCTTGACAATGTTAAGGAGAGTGCGCCTGTTCAAGAAGAAGGCGGCAAGAAGAGAAAGGCATCCCAGACAGGGGCTGCAAGAAAAGACAGAAAATAGCAATCATTGGCAGAGGAGCGGTCGGATGAATTCCGCCCTCAGCCAGCTGGTGAGCATACGGACCTGATCTTAGATGACTCGCGTCCTGACAGAACAATCAAGGTTGGGACGACTGCTCTAAGGGACCTGGGTGACGACTTTCACAAACTATTGAAAGAATACAAGGACATCTTTGCATTTGAAGTCCATGAAATGCCAGGCATTAGTCCTGATCTGGCGGTACATAAACTGGCCGTGGATCCAAAAAAGAAGCCGGTACGGCAGAAGAAGCGGAACCATGGCGAAGAAAGAAGTCAGGCGGCAGCCGCCGAAGTTAAAAAATTACTTGATGCAGGGTTCATTCGGCAATGTTACTTCCCAGACTGGGTTGCAAATGTGGTGCTTGTTAAAAAGCCGAATGCACCTGGCGAATGTGTGTAGACTACACAGACTTAAACAAGGCGTGCCCCAAAGACAGTTACCCTCTGCCTAAAAATTGATAACCTGGTCGACTCAACAGCCGGCCATGCTTTGATGAGCTTTATGGACGCCTACTCTGGTTTCCATCAAATTCCTTTATGGGAGAAAGATCAGGAGAAGACGGCCTTCGTCACTAATCAGGGGTTATACTGTTACACGGTCATGCCGTTTGGTCTTAAGAATGCCCCGGCCACTTTCCAGCGAGTGATAAACACTGTGTTCTTTGATCAGATTGGGAGAAATGTCGAGGCATATATTGATGATATGATTGTCAAGTCTAAACTTCAGAAAGATCATCTGTCGGACCTCCGAGAAACTTTCGCCACACTCAGGTGGCACCATGTCATGCTCAATCCCAAGAAATGTGTCTTTGGAGTTGAGTCTGGGAAATTTCTTGGATTCCTTATCAATCAGAGAGGAATAGAGGCGAACCCTGAGAAGGTGCAGGCGGTCATCGACATGCAGTCGCCTCGTACCATCCGAGAGGTTCAGAAGTTCACAGGTTGTCTGGCGGCCTTGGGAAGATTTCTAAGCCGATCAGGCGAAAAAAATGCCTATACTTTTTCCAGGCAATTAAGAAAAAGGCAAGGTTTGAATGGGGGCCGGATGCTGAGGCGGCCTTCCAGAAATTGAAAGTTCACTTGCATTCCTTGCCGAGGCTGGTCAGCCCTTTGCCCAAAGAAGTACTCTACATGTACCTGGCCGTCTCTGATCATGCGTTAAGTGTTGTTCTCCTTGCTGAAAGAGACGGCTGTCAGCTCCCGGTTCTACTTTGTTTAGTCACGTACTGAAAAAATGCCGAGTTGAGTTATCCCTTAGTGGAGAAATTTGGTCTTGCACTCTTCATGGCTGTTAAAAAATTGAAGCCCTACTTTTTGGCACATTGCAGTCGTCGTGTATATAGACCAACCTATCAAGCGGCCACTGACCATCATGGAGTCGTCAGGCCGAATGATCAAATGGGCCATAGAAATACAGAGCCTCGAAGTTACCTTCGAGCCTAGAAAAGCAGGGAAGGGGCAAGCCTTTGCTGACTTTATTGTTGAGATGACTCGTCCTCCTGACTCTCAAGTTCCAGACCAAGTCTGGAAGGTATATGTGGATGGAAGCTCTACTTCAAATGGTTGTGGAGCAGGCGTCATATGTCAGTCGCCAGAGGGCGACAGGTACGAGTATGCTCTACGCTTCAGTTTTCAGGCCTCAACAATGAGGCAGAATATGAAGTTTTACTAGCCGGAATCCGCATGTGCAAGGCGGCAGGGGCAAGAAAAAATAGACGCCTGTTCGGATTCACAATTAATAGTGAGTCAGTACAATGGCGAATACGAAGCAACCCATCCGGCCATGATCAAGTATTTACAGGCGGTACGGCAGGCGGTCGGATCCCTTGAAGATTTTCGTCTGACCCAAGTGCCGAGATCAGAAAACAACCAGGCGGATGCACTTTCAAAATTAGCATCATCCGCCTCCTGTGATACTCCTCGAACTGTTTTTTGGGAAGTAATGGAGAGGAGAAGCATTGGGGAAGAACCTATTGGAATCTTAGACAGAAGCTCAACCTGGATGGATCCAATCAGGGCATATCTGACAAAGGGTACCCTGCCGGATGATCATCAACAGGCGGCAGCACTGAAAAAACGAGCAACCAGTTTTGAAATAATAAAGGGAGAACTTCACAAAAGGGGGTACCTTCAACCCTTCTTAAAGTGTGTTTCTCCAGAAAAGGGACGAGAGATACTAGACGATCTTCACTCTGGTTATTGTGCTTCCCATATAGGCGGTAGGACGCTTGCTCAACGGGCAAGGCGTCAGGGCTACTTTTGGCCTACTTTAGAAGCAGATGCGATGGAGATGGTGAAAAAATGTTACAAGTGCCAAAGGTTTGGCAAACTAATTCACCGTCCGGCTACTGATCTCACTACCATTCATAGCCCACTACCGTTTGCTAAGTGGGGCATGGATATTCTGGGTCCCTATACGCCTGCTACAGGCGGAAGGAGGTACATACTTGTTGCAGTCGACTACTTCACTAAATGGGTGGAGGCGGAGGCTGTAAAGGGAATCAAGACGAAGGATGTAATTTCATTCATCTGGAAAAATGTCATCACTCGGTTCGGGGTTCCCATGTCTATGGTCTTTGATAATGGTCCCCAATTTGAGACGCCTGTTCTCAAAAGCTGGTTGGGTGACCAAGGAATTGCACACTACTTTGCATCATTCGGCCGTTCACAAGCAAACGGTCAGGTAGAAGCTTTCAATAAAATCATCTCAGACGGTCTCAAGAAAAAGATTGAACGAGCAGGCGGCCTATGGGCGGATGAATTACCACATGTTCTCTGGGCCATTAGGACGACTGAAAAAGGGGCAACTGGAGAAACTCCATTCCTCCTAACTTATGGTGCGGAAGCTGTTCTTCCAAAAGAACACTACGAGCCGACTCTTCGAGTAATGCTATATGACGAAGAGGCAAACTGGGAAGCCATGCGCCTGGCATTAGACTCACTTCCTGAAAGGAGGGGCAATGCTGTCTTGCGCCATGAAATTTACCGTCTGAGAATGACTAGATCATACAACAAAAAAGTACACAGGCGTCCACTCAAAGTGGGGGACTTTGTACTTAGAAAAATGGAAGCAGTTGGAAGGGCTAATGAGTCTGGCAAACTAACTCCCAACTGGGAAGGACCCTACCGAATCTGTGAAGAGGTCAGGGACGGTACCTACCATCTGGAAACACCAGACGGCCAACCGTTGCCTCGAACTTGGAATGCAGATAAACTTAAGAAATATTTCTTTTGAATGATATAAATAGTCAAGGGCTACTTAATAAAAGTTTGCATACTTAATATTCAATTTTGTACTAACAGGGGCACGGCTACTAACAAACAGTCGGCTACTCTCCATACTCAGTTTTCATTTTCACCTAAGAGGGGCATGCCTACTGACAAACAGTCGACCACTCTCCATGTTTAATTTTTATTCTTATCGGCTACCCTCCTCTTACTTAGCACCTACGTTCACCAAGAACTAACCAATTCCACAAGCCGAATGATCAGTCCAAGCGCCAAGCCAACTGATCCAATCTTTAAACTAATACGACCTGTCCCAACATCATAGCAGGCGTCCGGCGGCATCCCTCCGGATGAAATTCGTCGCAGAGAGCAGCTCCCTTTTGGGTGGAACATTGCTCTATAAACTAATTACACGGCACCTATACGACTGTCCCTAAGGGCAACCACGTAGCCGTTTTTGAGACAAGGATAACTCTATCACTAACCAAACCAGTGGTAGCAGTTGGCATCTGAGTCAGATGACCGCCTGTATTACTTGGGATAAATGCAGGGGGTACCTCTTGAGTGAATAGCCAACAAACATTGGCGAATCAAAAGGTTCAGCCGGCCTCCGCCGCCTGGTACCTTTACTACTCAAGCAGGAATGACGGCGACTGAGTAACACCAAAGTTAACTCATAGTCACTCTCTCAAACTTAGTATGGAGCCTAAAAGGTATGAGTCGTCCGCCTGTTTTTAGCAAACAGGGGCTCTCAACCACTACTCCTGCTAGGTTAACAACCTATGAGTTAAAAGCCAACAAACATTGGCGAATAAAGGGGAACAACCGGTACCCACCGCTTGATACCTCTACTACTCAGTTACTTGGCGACTAGGTAACAATCATGTTTACTTGGTCACTCCTTAAAAATTTAGTATGAAACTAAAAAGGTGTTCATACGACACCTGTTCACACTAGATTAAATATGGCGGGAAACAGTCGGCCTAGACGGCCTAAAAGTCTCTAGCCTAAAAGCATGACAAGTAGGAAACAACTTTCCTACTTGGTTAAATTTTACAAATGACAGGACCGCCTGCCTAAAGGGGGATCCAGTCTATAAAATGGTTCGAATACCGATTGGATAAATGGCCGACTGATCGTCTAGCCTGGAAACAGACAACCAGTCGTCCAGGGGCATAGGCGGCGTGACTAACTATCCGTACCTGTTTTGCAACTATCGGCCATGTAAAACAGTCGGTATAGTGTACAATTGGATATCAGAATATTCAATACTTAAACAAATTTGAAGCAAAACAAAAAAAAAAATCATTAAAAAGAAGCCGGTCATCAAAGACCGGCAAAATGTTCAGAGCCCCGGCCCCCTGGCCGGGTAAATACAAACAAACGGCACGCAGGCCGTGGAAAGAAGACATAAAGCTTAAGAAGGGGGCAGATCTTCAATATTAGCAGCTGCCGCCTGGTCAGCACTCTTCTTGCTGGACTTGGCTTCAGCTGCATCCTTCTTTGATGCATTACCCCCAAGCGGCACAAGCGCCACTACCGGCTGCTCCTCCTCCTCCAACGCCTCTTCCTCAGTAGCCGCCAGGATCTCTTGATTATATCTATCAGAACACTGGCGGTACGTTTTTTCCCATGAGGCAAAGTCGGCATTGGGGAAGAGGCGGCCCCAAGTCATGCGCTGGATTTGAGCAGAGTCTTCCATCATCTCTCGGACCAGCTCTTTCTTTTCTTGCTCGGCCTTTTCCGAGAGCTCCTGAGTAAGACTCTTCTCCTGGGTCACCAGGCGTACCTTTACGCTCGCCAAGGATTTCTCCAAGGTTTCGTATGAGGACATCTTTTGGCGAAGAGGTCTCAGCTCGGCCTTGAGGTTGTTGATGGTCGCCTCCAGCTCGCTATTCCTCTTCTGGGCCGCCTCTAACTGAGCCCGGATAGCGGCGGTAGCCTGCGCCTGATAATAAAGAATATCAATGGTCAGAACTTCATTTTGGGCAATTTGAAACATTGCCTTATCACAGTCAGAGGCGGCCATAGCTTTTGCAGCCTTTACCTCTTTGTTCTTCCGGTCAAGCGGCTTGCAAAGGCCGTTCACTCGGAGCAGGGCCTAAGTAAAAAGGGGAACAGGCGTCAGTTTCCAAACAAAAAAGAAAACAGGCGTCCTAGAATTCAAATACTCAAAAATATGCTTAGTATACCTCAGCAAGGACCCCTGCAATCCCGTCTAGGTCAAGGGTGCCGACACCCCTGACCGCCTCCTTTTCCGCTGGAGGAACGGCCTTGATTATAGACTTGGCCACCTCGACCAAGTCAGGCTCCTGAGGGCCGGCTGCATCAAGCATAAACAAACGGATTAGACCTAGTAAAGAAAGGAGCAAGTCTAAAATTTACAAGGATAATTTCATACTTCTAGGTGGCCCAGCTGGAGTTTTAGAAGAAGTGGCCGGCTGTTTCTCAGCCGCCACATGTTTCCTGGCAGAACCAGGAGAGCTCGCAACAGTCGTCCTCCGGGCCTTGGGGTCCGGCTGTTGGGAAGAAGAAGCTCTTGGAGCGCCCGTCTAAAAAAGAAGAAAAGAGTCAGTATATGCATAAACACAACTCCAAAAAGAGGGTGAAAGGTTCGAAGCCCACCAAGGGTGCCCCCTTGTTGGGGGAGTCGGTTGAAGACTGTTGCATGATGGAGGCCCGCAACATGGCCGCCGCAGTCTTGGAGGCGGTAATTTTGCTCATGGCGTCCGCTGCAAAAACAAATAGCAAAGTTAATAAAAGTCATAACAAGAAATGCATGGAACAACAGAGTATTCGACAGGCCGGCTACCTCTTGAGCACCGACTGCTGAGGCCACAGGCGGCCAAAAAGTACTCGTCGTAGAGCCATTTGAAGCTCGGGACACAGTGCAGGGGTACTTGCTCTCGTACCCCTGAAGTAGAGTTCACCTTCGACTCTACTTTGAAGAGTCCTTTATCTAGGATCTCTTTCTTAGCCTTGGGGGGAACAGGCGGCATGCTGCGGCCGCCTGCAAGAAGGGGCGGATTCCTGTTCCACCTGTTCAAGCGCTTGTTCAGCTCTGTGTCTGAACTCTCAATGATAAGGAAGGTGCTCCGCCAGTCCTTCCATTTGTTTGCTTTACCTCTCGTCATGAGGTAGCCCCTGTGGCTCGTCAATTGATACCAGCCGGTACCGCCTGCCTTAGGGGTCCGGCTGAGGTAGTTCATGTGGGCGAAAGCCTCGAAGTTCGGCTCCACCCCGTGTAGTTCGCACCCGGCCACATAGCCGAGTACGTTGACCCAGGAGTTCGGGGCTAACTGCCATAACCCCAACTCATACCCATCCAAGATCCGCTGAACAACCGGATGTAGTGGGAAGCGCAGCCCAGCCTTGATGGCCGCCTCGTAGCAGCCAAAGCAGGCGCCATCATAACTGGTACCAGCCGGCCAGACGACTGTGTCTTCAGGATCCAGCATGAACACTAAAAAGCCGGGGCCCATTGTGTGGTTTGCGATAAAGCTCTCCACTTTCTCTTGCATGGCTGTGATCCGGCCCCGAGGTACCGTGCAGTAGTAGGGGGTATTTTGCTCTCGGTGAGAGGCGGATGGCTCCGCCCAATCGTCCCCCTTCTCAACTGCGTGAGAAAGCCTCGCCTCTTGCAGGCGACTGTTTTTCTCTTCTGTGTCCAGAGAAGCATGGCCAGAAGAGCTAGACTCGGAATCGTCCTCTGACGAGTCCAAAGAGGACGACTCCTCCCCTCTCCCGGAGGGGCCCGCCTCCTTTCCTTTAAAAGGAGCAGGAGAGAATGTAGAATTGTCAACTGTAAAATGGGAAGGGGTCACTTTGACTCCTCCCTCAGAACTGCCGGCTTTCAAGCCGCTTTGTTTCACTTCCACATATGGCGCCTGGTCAGATGTTTCACTAATCGGCACCCTGTGGGAGGAGCCGTCTGAGTTTGAGATCCTGGCAGTCTTTTTTGTTCTGGCCATCATGCTCTGCATAGACACAGATACAGTTGGACTTTGTATAAAGGGCAAAGATGGGTCCAGAAAAGGGCAGGCGACACTCCTAGTCCTAGATTCAGCCGTCCCCGGTGACCGGCTGATCACTAACCTAGGTCGTGTCGTGTGCTTCCGTGGTGCCATTTCAAAAAAGAATAAAGTAAAGAGAAAATTAAGAGTAAGAGAACCGACGGTTACCTGAACGAGTGACGATTGATGAAGTTCTGAAAATCCTTTGCAGTCGGCTTGTCAGAGCAGGCGGTAGGCAGAAAGGGTCCAAAATGTCAGAGCAAGTTCAGGGGTCCGAATGTTCTCTCACAAAGTTTTCAAGTGTGAAAATGACCGAAGTCAACACTCCTTTATATAGGCGAAGTGAGAAGGCGAAGGGTCACTTCCAGAATTCAAAATTTTGGTGGGAGAATCTCTCGGCCTCTCGCCGAGTGACACCTGTAGCAGGCCGTCGCCTGTTACAGGGCGATACCTGTCACAGGTAACACGTGACCAGTCACGTGCCACCTGTGAGGGGCAAATGATTAGGGGATTTTCCCCACCAATCACCATCTGACAAGTGGACTAATCAGGTTCCGCCATGTGTCCGTCACATGGGCCAATAGGAGCCTGCCACGTGTCAAGCAATGATCCGTCCACTATGGACCAATTACGACACGACACGTGTCCTTCCCATGACACCTGGGATAACCGGTCACCTAGACCCAACTTTCGTGGGAAGCCCAATCAGCCCAAGGTTAACCTAAACCTAGATTGGCACGTTTCCCGAGGTTATAAATACCTCCCTTAATCCTCATTAAGGGAGATTACGCAGATTACACACATTAAACTCTCTCACCTAGAGAGACCCAATCACTTTAATTTCCGCATTAATTACTCCTTAATCAAGTACTAACTTGACCGTCGGAGGCGGATCTCCAATCATCCGGAGCATCCGTTTGTTTTGCAGGTACAGGCGTCCGGTTCCAGTCTCGGAATTTTAACTTTCCCGCAGGACATCAGAAAACCCCGAAACAGCTTCCATGCCCCAAAATCCCATGCTGTAACACCCCCGATTTACTAACTAATAATAAACAAGAAATAAAGGGAAAATAAACAACCTTTGAATAAAAATTGCGGAAGCATATACTTAAATCAAAGGTATTACCGCCACACTCGACAACATGTCAAGTGTTAAGGCTTACAAAATCCCAATAATTACAAACCCAATAAATTAGGTGAGTTATTTATACAACTTTACAAACTTGTTATAAACAAACTAATCGATCACTTGAGCTCATTTAGCTACGATCACTTGATCAACCTGCTTAAACAATCTTGACTATTCACCATTAAGGACAAATTCCAAAATAGATCGTCGCAGGGCCACCATAAGAAAAAGACATGGCCGCAAACACAAGTAGCACAACAAAATAACACACACGTCAACAAGAAGCTGAGTAATCATCACATATCAAAATACAAAGAATAATATACTACCTCCGGTCCAAATTACTCGCAACTTTGGGGTATTATTTGTGAGATATAAAATATTCCAAAGTTGCGGGTAATCTGGACCGGAGGTAATAATAATTAACATTACTAGATCAATTAAACAATGTAGTTCGAAACTACATTGCACATTGTACTCTGAAAATAACCTTTACCAACTCAACCTCAAATAATAATACAATCCTTCACTCAATTAACTCATAACCAATAAGTGTGCCATGCTCTTTGTTTTATACCTAGCCTTGGACATGGGTAATTCGAATAACAAACCAACAAGTATAAAAACTTGAATACTTTCAATAACCAGAAAAACACCTTGAACCAGACCACATACGGGCCAATTCTCACTGTAGGGGACCATAGAAAAAATATATAAATAAAAATTGTACCTCATTCTTAACTCATGATTATTACCCTCTTACCAATAAGCCAAGGACTAAGTTATATAACGCCAAGCCTCAAACCAAGAACAAAATAATAATTCTCAACCTTTTGATCTCACACATCGATCAAATAATCATTCACAAACTAATACATAGTATCTCAATAATGGCACGAGCTCCCAAATTACATAACAATTCGATTAATAAATATCTCAACTCTTAGGGCAACCAAACTAGTACCCAAAAATAATTAAATCTCAACCCAAAAATAATACTCCGTATTATTAACCCTAAACCTCAAAACAATACTCCCTATAGCAACAACAACATTAGAAACCTTAAAAATAATAACACAATTATCAACACGATAACACAAAAGAATGATGATACACAAGTTTCACATCATACTACACATATAATAAAATCTGATCAAAAGCATGAAAATAGAATAATCAACAACCCTATAAAACTTAATCATAAATTTAACAAACAACTCCAAAGGTATGTGTGATTACCTTTCGATAGTAATTAGGCAAAGAATTAAGCAAGGTAATCCACCTTCACCTTTAGCAAACAATTCACGTACATGACTTGTAAGTTTAGAGAAAGTAACTGGTTTATCATAATGTTATCATGGAGATTATAAAGATCAACTGCACATATGGGGTTGCTACAATAAACCCACGGAAAAAAAAAATGTAAAGAGAAAGGAGTTTTAATATGAAAACGGTTGCACAAAATTATGTATATTTATCAAAAACTTAATAGGGTTAAAATAGTTTATATACGCTTAAAAAAATAAAGAGTCATATTTAAATTAAAATAGTGTTTTAAACCTTTCCGAACTCTAAAATAAAAATATGAGATTAGGAAAGTTATATAATAAATAAAAAATATATATATTTTTATAAAAAAGTATTTTATAAAATCATAAAATATTCGAGTATTACACATGCCCAAATGGATTTAATTAATTTGAAGATGGTGAAATGGAGAATGAAATTTGTAGATTGAAAATGAGAGTAGTTTGAGTGGGAAGCCTCTTGGTTTTAACCACATAGAGACAGAAAGTCAAAATGCAAGGTTTTATTTAACGGATTTTTCACCATATACCCCTGAATTTTTTGTTTATTCACCATATACCCATAAACTTTTCAAAATTCATCATTTAACCTCTGAGTTTTTACAAAAATTCACCATATATCATTGATAACTATTGATTGTTAACTTTATCAATCATTAGGGTTAATTATGACCCGAAATCACCCTAAATACATTACATTACCTTCGAAATCACCCACATTTCTTTTTCTACCCCCACAACCTCCCAGATTTTCTTTTCTTATCCACAAAATCAATCATATAGACACGCGGTACGAAGATTTAGAATGGTTTTAGGAATTGGATAAAGGAGAGGAGTTGTTTCAGGGATAAATGGAGAGATCTAAATTGGTTTCGGTGCATAATTAATCAAATTCCACTCATCTTGTTGTCATTAGGAGTGTACGGTGAATTTTTGTAACAAGTCAAGGGTATATAGTGAATTTGAAAATTTTCATGGGTATATGGTGAATAAACAAAAAAACTCAAGGGCAGATGGTGAAAAAACCGTTTATTTAATTTTGATATTGAGTGGAAACCACTACTTCAAGTAGCGGTTTGTTGGAAAAAAAATATATTATTTATTTGAATTGCTGATGTGGATAATAGATTGGGAATTGTTAAAAGAGTAGTTGTATTTATGAAATTATAAATCTTCCCAACTATATTTAGGGAAAGCACTCCTTTTGCAATAATGTTTAATTTAATTAAAAAAAAATCATTTTGTTTACACCTATATAACACTTTATTTTCCACTCTTAAAAGTTGTATTAATACTAACGCATCAGGTGCAAGTCCTTAGAATTTTAGTTTTAAAAATAAAACTTAATAAACCCTTTTTTTTAAAAAAATAAAAATCAAATCTAAGTGTCACTAATCTTCACATTGGTAAAAAAAAATAATAATAATTATAGGGAATAGTTTCAAGCCTTTAAAATCCCACTAGCTTGAACCCCACTGTGATCATACACTAAAGTACGGTGGCGTCCAAAAGGGAAGAAGATAGAGCAAAAGAGTCGCCAACAAGTTTTTAAGGAACTTGTAAACCGTTCACGAGGTGAAGGTTACACCCCTTGACGATCCAAGAGATCGCCAACTCCATAAGGTCATGAACCAAATAAGGGTTCGGGGATGAAGGTACAAATCCAACCTAAAAGAGACTGAACCTGCCCTAATAATAGGCCTCTACTTTATTCTGCTCGTATTCATGTGCGATTTCTGACTAACATACAATCAATAGAATTAACCCTAAACCTGTTTAATCTATGTTGGTTGAATTTAATGCACATATAAACTATTATTGGTGATCACTTGAATTATAATCACAATTAACCCTAAACAAGATTATTAACTATCTTATCAAGCGTGATTACAAATACCAATTCCCTTTAACATGTAATAAAAGGTGATCAAGCAATAACAATATATAATCAAGCAACATAATAAATAAATAATCAATATCATGAATAAACATGAATTATAATAGTTAATAATAATAATATCATCATAAATTAAATAATTATAAATTATAACAATTATAATCATGTTAAAGCATAGCAAGATCCTAGGCATGATACTAACAAGATTAATAACAAACCCTAGCATGTCACTAAACAATAAAAATCAATTCTTTAGCCCTAACATGATACTAACAATCATAAATATTAGGAAGAATATAGGAAGCATCATACTTTTAATCATACTTGATATTAAAGACACCCTAGACATGATACTAGGAATATCATAATTAACAATATAAACATGATATCTACATCATAAAATCAATAAATCAATAAAGTACTTACTTGGATGCCTCGTACCTCTTTCTAATTACAAAATACACACGTTAGTAACTTCAAGGAAAATAATAATCAAAACAATTAAATTAAACAATTGAAAGAGAGATTTGGGACCAAACCCTCAGAAATTAAAACCTTTCACGTCTAGGGCGAAGGCAACTTCGAATATGGCTAGGTGTATCAAGATCTTGTGAATGCGGAATTTTGTATTAAAAAGCAAAATAGAAAAGAATACTAAAGAATCAATGTTATTGATGATTGATGAACGAAAGATGATGAATGAAGAGAATTGATTATTAGATGTAGATGATGAAGATAGTTGGTGTATTCGTGTTGACAATCCGTCCATGAAAACGGAGTTTTGATACGATATTTATGGAGAAAATCAGCCAAAAAAAGATAATTTATCAAAACAGAGTCTGAAGACCACAGAACCACCTTGGCGCCAGCCCTGGCTCATTGGCGCCAGGACCAGTGGCTAGCGCCAGGCGCCAATAGCTGGCGTCCGGCGCCAATCCTGGTTCCAGGCGCCAAGGCCTGGGGTTGGACGCCAAACCGGCTTTTAACGCGTTTTCGAAATTCTGATAAAATTCCCGTATTGGAAGATAAAATAATATAATTTCAGTCGAAAATGCTATTTGATCTAATTAAAACTCTAAAGAATCCTAATTGAATTAAGAATGATGAGAACCTTCTAGAATGTTCTAGAAGACCAAAACCATTCCTAATTACATTAGGAATGATAAATCATATTAGGCCCTCCCCTAGATCATTGGGCCGTACTTAAAACTCAAACCGGGCCCAGTTTAGTAAATTGGCCATAACTTCCTCAATATTCATCGGAATTGGGCTTATAATATATCGTTGGAAAGGTCTTTTCAAGCCCCATACAACTACACCACTATTGGACCCATATCATGGACCGACCAAACTGGATTGGCTGTTTTCTTAAAATAAAGTTCAAAAACAGAGAGAAGAGAAAAGAAAAGAAAAGAAAATAAAACTTTCCGCAACACTAGACCTTTCCACACTTTCGTTTCATTTCGATTATGATTCGACGTGAAAGGTACTCATCACTGGGTTTGGTTTTGGGGAGACACAAATGGGTGTCTACAGAAGCCCCCACTTTGACCGAGTTTGGAGAAACGCAAGTTTCAAAAAACGAAAGTCAAAAGTAACGATAGGGACGGAGAATGATTCAGAACGTTTTGCGATCCTAAATCAATCTTGTAACGTCGATACCTGCAAAACTAGCATTAGTTAAACAGATAAAAGAGTTAAGGAAACGCGTATCTTTGCACCGTCGAGCACACGTCTCTGAAAGTAACCGATCTGTTTTGATGACCTCCTGCAAGCTAGAGAATGTCATCCCGCTTGAAAACCGCTACGCCTTGTAACTGCTTCCAAATTAGAAGATTGCTTCGCCTGAAACTACCCTCTCCGTAATGATAATATTCCACGTCCAAGGAATATCATCAAAAAATTATTTCTCTTGAAATAATTCTCATCCGCATTATGATTATCTTCCATGCCTCAGGATCTATGATCGAAGATAATTTCGCCCGAAATTACCTTCAGTTGTTTGTGACAACTTTCCGCAAGCTAGGGAATGATGTCGAAGACATCTTCTCTTGAAGTCATCCTCATTTTTTGCTATGCCTGTACGTCGGCGCTCTTTGCTCTTGAACCTGTATGTCGGTGCCTTTTGCTAATGAACCTGTATGTCGGTGCCTTTTACTAATGAGCCAATGCTTAGGCACTTTAAGCTTAGTGAGGCGATCTTTTCATTAGGTCGATCACTTTATGTACTAATCATGTCAAATTTCTTAGAGGGGCTAACTGGCGTACCAAGGAACCCAGAATATATTGCAGAAGACTAGCACAACCCCAGAAGGTGGCTCGCTGCTTTGGCGTCGCTGAAAATCTATCAGCGCCAGTTTTTATGGCATTAGCGCCATGCGCTGAAATTGGCGTCCGGCGCCAAGAACAGAGTGTGACGCCAATGCTAGGGATTGGCGCCAGCACGGGAATCACTTTAAATTCCCGTTTTCAGTTCATTTCGTTGCTCTGGTTTGTTGCGAACGCTGCTCGAAAGAAGTCGGAACTTCAATTGATCGTTGCTATCATTCGTTTCTCAACCGAATTCGCTCAAATTTGTTGCAAATCAAAGCTCTTTTCATCCATATTCCCGATCTATGTAAGTTTCCTTCCAACTCACACCGGTTTTTATGAATTTTTGGCATATTCATTCATGAATTTCATGAGAATTCGAAACTTATAAATGTTCAATTTGCTTTGTTTATCAAGTTTTATGCCATGAAATTGCTTGTTTATGTTTGTATATTGCCTTGGAAGTAATTTGAGACTTGTTTGACTCAATTTGGCGAAGAAATGAGCAATCTGCCATTGTTGGACCTCCTAAGGTCGTGAAAAAACAATGTGGCTCGTTCTTGATGTTTTTGCTAGCAATTCTTGTTCAATTTGTCACAATAATCACTATAGCGTTGCAAGAAATTGTTTGATTGTTTGAAAAAATGTTGTCATGCTCAATTCGAAGTTGTGCTCTGTTTTAGTACTACGTACTCTGTTTTTTGCGAACATAGTATCATGCGGCTAGACAAACCTTTAGATACTATAGAACCTTGATTTATGATGATTCTGCACAATGTAGCATGGCTAGACAACGAGGCTCAGGTTTCACAGCCCGAAACACTAGACGGGAGCATGAGCCCGTGGAGGACGACACTACAACCGTCTACTTCGCTTGGTCAGTTCCCAGAGTGGGATGAGCGGAACCTTGTTCTTTGCCCCTGTCTACCACATTTCTGAGAGGGTGAGACGGGGAACCGAGCCTAGAAGGACACGACATCACGGCTCTGGCTTGCAATGGCCTAGGCGATTTGTATAGGATGCATATCGCCAGAGATCGAGAGACGAGACTCCTATGGGAGTCTTGCGGATTGGTTTCCCTGTTTGAGACCTCCGAGGCTATGGTTGCCTCAAGCGGGGGTCACCACGTAGTAACGCGCTCTGGTGGAGTTCTTTTGGGACACCACCAACATCTTTCATTTTCCATGGGGTGAGATGATGGTCACTCCTACAGACTTCAGTCTCATCACAGGACTGAAGTTCTCTTCTGTGCCGCTGCCATTCGACGGCGGTATCGACGTCTTTTCTCCAGTGGTCGAGGAACTACTGGGGCCGATTGCTGTCCGGGCTCGAGCTGAGGTCGAGACGACTCAGTTTAGTGCCAGAGGGATTCGCCGCTCAACGCTGGCAGCAGCTCTTGATGACGATGCGACCACCCGAGAGCAGCGGGTGGGCGCATCTTTGTGCTGATGTTGTTGTCAGGGACATTCTCCCCTGATAGGGGTAGTAGGCGTTTGCTTTACTATCTCCCTGCTGTTCGCGATCTCCGGAGGATCGGGACTTATGACTGGGCCAACTTGGCCTATACTGACTTCGTTCGCGCACTGAGGGACTTGTGTCGCCACCGGTCTCTTAGGACGAATGTCGCTTTGTCTGCTTTCTGGAAAGTTGTAGAGGTAAACATTATTCCCTATAAAGTTTAGCCCTATATGTTTAGGCAGCATTTACTCACGCTTTAGCTTTTTTGTAGATCTGGTTCTATGAGTACTTTCCTTCCATTGCGCTGGCGAGACCATCGCCGAGGGGGTATCCAGTGAGCGCCTCTTGGGGCGACCACCATGTGGACCTGTCTACTGCACGTGTCCGGAGTCGGATGATCTCGATACTATTTTTGGTGCTTATCTTGCTCTTCTGTGACGTTTTATACATGTTCTTACCCGATTGGTATTTTTATAGGGACCTGAGGTAGTATACCGGCCATGGGGTGGTTGGACAGTCCCTGGATTAGCTACACAGTACTTCTGCTGAGCGCCGTTACTTTCGGGGGACCTACGGAGCGGTTGCGTATTTAGGAAAGAGAGTTGCTAGACAGCACTCTTCGATGCCTTTGTCGTTCCTTGCTCCTCCACCACGCCACATGTTTTGACGAGAGAGAATTGTCGAGCATGGCTGAGGAGCCTGGTTCTCTTTGGCGGTCCCATGTGATCCTTGAGCGGAGTTATGCCGAGGAGCTGTTTCCTTTGTTAGCTCCAGCCCCCGTGCCGGCGAGGATGTGAGGGTAAGATTCTTAACTTTTTGTTTTTCTCTGAGTAGCCCCCAAGTAATACCTTACTGATTTCTTTCTGTTTCATCAGGAGGGTCCCACTGAGTTTGTTCCACTCGTATGTCCATCCACTACCAGGGGATGTACGGGCCGATCGAGGAGATGATTTCTCCGGCTCTGAGGGCGAGCGCTTCATGGAGCGGTCGATTCCTCGTCACCAGACCAGAGTAAGTCTAGCTCTAATTCAGAATCTTGTATTCAGTTATCGTGCATTTCTACTGACTTAACTTTCCTTGACAGTTCTCACGCGAGGTGGTTTCGGCTATGGAACGATGCATTGATGCCTTCGGAGCCAACTCGTCCGGATGAGGAACGCGGCTTACCTGTCGTCGAGACGACGCTGTCCGAGAGGTACCTTTTCTTTACTTATTGTTTCTCACACCCGTACGAGGCCTGAGGGGCGAAGAGAGCCGGCGAGGTCTAGCTCGAGACGTCGTCGCACTTCGTCAGGAGGTAGAGGTGGTCGTTCAGAGGCTGCTCAAGCCGACGTTGCTGAGGGCTCAGGGTCTTCTTCTGAGGAGGTTCCTGCTGCAACCGTTGGGAGAGGCTACCTCGGCTTTTTAGAGGTGGTGGGATGTACGAGGTTGGCTCGTCATTGCAGCAGCCTCCGCGGTCTCAGCCTCAGGTTGGCCTTGGCTGGAGCGGTCCTGTTTTGAGTTTCCCTCCTCCTACGGAGACTGGAACTGGTGCTGGAGCTGGTGGAGAGGTGACTCCTCGGACGGCGCAATTTTATGGAATGATGGGCCTATGTCCTCCGGCGCCGTAGTTTATTTCTGTATGTGTATTTTATTTTGACTTTTTGTAGAACTTTGCCTTTGACTTGTTATTTAGACACTCTGTTCTGTAAATCTATTATTATGTATTATTATTATGTTAGTGTATGTTAGTGTGTGTAAATGTGATAAACATTTTGCGCAAAAAATTTCGTCATTTTTATTATTGATGGAGGGTATTATCCGACTCTCTCCCCCAAAAGGAAAAAATAAAAAGGGAAAATAAAACGGAGAGAAAGGCTGATTTTTGAATTTTAATATAAAATCCAAAAAAAGAATAAAAAATAACTAAACATAATTGCTATATTTTAATTAATTAAGAAAAGGATAGAAAGATATTTAGAAGAAATTAAAACGGGGCCATAAAATCATTAACCGACTCCGATTTAATATCAAAACGCAAACTGAGCACAGCGCGGCTGTCCTGCTGACTTGGCGCCAGCCTGTGGCGCGTGGCGCCAGGCGCTATTGCTAGCGTGTGACGCCAAGTGCTGTTGTGTGGCGCCAATTTCGGGTGTGTGACGCCAATTGACACTGACTACGTATTCCAGTCAGGTTGAAATTCCTCGCAATTTGTGCATAAATAGGCCCCTGCTCAGTCGATTATTCACATAATTCCAGCGAAAAAAATTATTCTTCTCTTTAGAAAAAATAATAATCATGTCTCTAGCCACTAAAACCTTCACCCAATATTCTCATGAATGGTGTCGATCTCTCAATGCTAGAGAAAGAAAAGAATTGGATTTATTTCACTTGGGGGGAATATATGGAATTAAAGGGGTAGATCTAGACATGACTTCATTCATACCGCTTCAGAATATTGGAACATTGACACACATTGTTTTAGAATAGAGTATGATGAAATTAGCCTTTGCCAGAGGAATTTGGTGCTATTTTAGGCTTCCTGCAATAGACCTGGTAGTGATCCCTAGAGTAGATGCATATTACTATAAGGATTTTGAGCGCTTCTTTAACTTGAAGGAAAGGGATTTATCAAGGATAGTGAATGGCAACGTGGTGAACTTAAAAGAATTCGCACGCTATTATTTTGATAAACCGCTTTCTGAATCTTTTCACATATATAGAAGAAGGGCGTTCTTATTCTGCATGCTTAATCAATATTGTCTTAGTAGTGGTAAAGTTAATGAGGGTCAATCAATTATAACCACTGTGCTAGAACAAATTGAATCAGGGAGAAATCCGATGCCTTTAATAGTTTGGAGAGACTATGATTAGTCTAGATGAGTTGAAAAGGGACCCAAAAGCACCCCTTCGTGGTTCTCCAATTTTATTACAGGTAGAAAAATAATATTTTTAATTGCAGAAATTAAAAATATATTTTTGTATTGTAATATTAATTTATTTGCATTGAAATATTTTTTTTTTCAGATGTGGCTAATGGAAAGGCTAGGATTAATTAGCCCTCCGGACGACATTGAAAGTTATACGCCCACTTGCTTTGTAAGAAGAAAGAAGCGCATCCCTAAAATTGGGCGCCATGGGTGGAAGAAAGTCTTTGAATCACGTGACTTTGCTATCAAGTGGGTCATCCCATGGTGGAAAATAAAAAGGATGGTTGGTGTTAACAAGCAACCTTTCTGCCGTCTTCGAAGCTTGTCTCTCATGACATATTATTATCCCTGCAGAGTAAAGAGACAATATGGCTTGCTTCAAAATATTCCTTCCGGGGATCTTCGTCCTCCCTATGAGTATCCCATATCTCAAGAAGTAGATAAATTTGACACGTACTGGAGCGCTAGACCTTTATGGGAAGTGATTACCCAAAAGGTTCCCCTTCTTTGCCTAATGATGTAAAGAAGTGGTTGCTGAAGAAGTCTTCAATTGATCAGGGTAGAACTGATGTGAAGAATCGTCTAGGTGACAGGGTGACACCGGCCAAGGAATGCTTAGGTGCAAGAATTGAGTTCAAGACACCTATAATGCCTAAGAAGAAGAATACTACTAAAGACAAAGGGAAAAGGAAAGTTATAGACAAGAAGGCTTGGGTGGAAAAGAAGCATGGGGTGCTAGCTGAAGGAGAAACAATCTATTCTAAGATTGAATGTAGGTCCTCTAAAAGGATGCCTACTGGCTAAAGTAATGGATGAAGAGGAGGAGGCGGAAAAGAATTGGAAAAGAGCAAAGAAGGAGAAGAAAGACTAGAACATTGCTTAGCTTTAGATTTATTAGATTCTTAGTTTTTATTTAAAGTTAATTAATTTCAGCCTTATTTAAATTCCATTAACAATGTAATTTTATTTCATTAATGAAATTTCAGCTTTTAATTAAATTGTTACTTTAAATTTATTTTATTAAAGCAATGAAAAAACCGAAAAAAAATGATTTTCCAGAAATTCTTCGAGTACGGAAGTCGAAAATTTTCC
>NW_018744608.1:0-22733 GCF_001683475.1 Chenopodium quinoa | reverse complement strand
ACGTTCTACAAAGCTAATTGTATCAAATGAAAGTCAAACACATTCAAACAAAGTTATTTAAATCAAATGGAAGTGAAATGCATTCTACAAAGCTAATTGAATCAAATGAAAGTTAAACACATTCAAACAACGCTATTTGAATCAAACGAAAGTCAAATACATTCTACGAAGCTAATTGAATCAATGAAAGTCAAACACATTCAAACAAAACTAATTGAATCAAATGAAAGTCAAACACATTCAAACAATGCCTTTTAATCAAATGAAAGTCAAACACATTCAAAAAAAGCTTTTTAATTTAAATGAAAGTCAAACACATTCAAACAAAGGTATATAAATCAAATGAAAGTGAAATGCATTCTACAAAGCAAATTGAATCAAAAGAAAGTCAAACACATTCAAACAAAGCTATTTGAATCAAATGAAAGTCAAATACATTCTACAAAGCAAATTGAATCAAATGAAAGTCAAACACATTCAAACAAAGCTATTTGAATCAAATGACAGTAAAATACATTTTACAAAGCTAGTTGAATCAAATGAAAGTCAAACACATTCAAACAAAGCTAATTGAATCAAATGAAAGTCAAATATTCCAACAGCTATTTTAATCAAATGAATGTCAAATACATTCAACAAAGCTAATTGAATCAAATTAAAGTCAAACACATTTAAACAAAGCCTATTAAATCAAATGAAAATCAAACACATTCAAAAAAAGCTTTTTAATTTAAATTAAAATCAAACACATTCAAACAAAGCTATATAAATAAAAAAAAGTGAAATGCATTCTACAAAGGAAAATAATTCAAATGAAAGTCAAACACATTCAAACAAAGCTATTTGAATCAAATGAAAGTAAAATACATTCTACAAAGCTAATTGGATCAAATGAAAGTCAAACACATTCAAACAAAGCTATTTAAATCAAATGGAAGTCAAATACATTCTAAAAGCTGATTGAATTAAATGAAAGTCAATCACATTCCTACAAAGCTATTTGAATCAAATGAAAGTCAAATACGTTCTACAAAGCTAATTGTATCAAATGAAAGTCAAACACATTCAAACAAAGTTATTTAAATCAAATGGAAGTGAAATGCATTCTACAAAGCTAATTGAATCAAATGAAAGTTAAACACATTCAAACAACGCTATTTGAATCAAATGAAAGTCAAATACATTCTACTAAGCTAATTGAATCAAATGAAAGTCAAACACATTCAAACAAAGCTATTTGAATCAAATGAAGTCAAATACATTTTACAATGCTAGTTGAATCAAATGAAAGTCAAACACATTCAAACAAAGCTAATTGAATCAAATGAAAGTCAAACGCATTCAAACAAAGTTATTTAAATCAAATGAAAGTCAAATGCATTCACACAAAGCTAATTAAATCAAATAAAAGTAAAATACATTCTACAAAGCTAATTTAATCAAATTAAAAGTCAAACACATTTAAACAAAGCTTTTAAATCAAATGAAAGTCAAACACATTCAAAAAAAGCTTTTTAATTTAAATTAAAATCAAACACATTCAAACAAAGCTATATAAATCAAATGAAAGTGAAATACATTCTACAAAGCAATTAAATCAAATGAAAGTCAAACACATTCAAACAAAGCTATTTGAATCAAATGAAAGTAAAATACATTCTACAAAGCTAATTGGATCAAATGAAAGTCAAACACATTCAAACAAAGCTATTCAAATGGAAGTCAAATACATTCTAATGATTGAATTAAATGAAATCAAACATTCCTACAAAGCTATTTGAATCAAATGAAAGTCAAATACGTTCAACAAAGCTAATTGTATAAATGAAAGTCAAACACATTCAAACAAAGTATTTAAATCAAATGGAAGTGAAATGCATTCTACAAAGCTAATTGAATCAAATGAAAGTTAAACACATTCAAACAACGCTATTTGAATCAAACGAAAGTCAAATACATTCTACGAAGCTAATTGAATCAATGAAAGTCAAACACATTCAAACAAAACTAATTGAATCAAATGAAAGTCAAACACATTCAAACAATTTTAAAATCAAATGAAAGTCAACACATTTCAAAAAGCTTTTTAATTTAAATGAAAGTCAAACACATTCAAACAAAGGAATATAAATCAAATGAAAGTGAAATGCATTCTACAAAGCAAATTGAATCAAATGAAAGTCAAACACATTCAAACAAAGCTATTTAAATCAAATGAAAGTCAAATACATTCTACGAAGCTAATTGAATCAATGAAAGTCAAACACATTCAAACAAAGCTATTTAAATCAAATGGAAGTCAAATACATTCTACAAAGCTGATTGAATTAAATGAAAGTCAATCACATTCCTACAAAGCTATTTGAATCAAATGAAAGTCAAATACTTCTACAAAGCTAATTGTATCAAATGAAAGTCAAACACATCAAACAAAGTTATTAATCAAATGGAAGTGAAATGCATTCTACAAAGCTAATTGAATCAAATGAAAGTTAAACACATTCAAACAACGCTATTTGAATCAAACGAAAGTCAATACATTCTACGAAGCTAATTGAATCAATGAAAGTCAAACACATTCAAACAAACTAATTGAATCAAATGAAAGTCAAACACATTCAAACAATGCTTTTAAATCAAATGAAAGTCAAACACATTCAAAAAAGCTTTTTAATTTAAATGAAAGTCAAACATTCAAACAAAGGTATATAAATCAAATGAAAGTGAAATGCATTCTACAAAGAAAATTAAATCAAAAGAAAGTCAAACACATTCAAACAAAGCTATTGAATGAAATGAAAGTCAAATACATTCTACAAAGCAAATTGAATCAAATGAAAGTCAAACACATTCAAGAAGTCATTTTACAAAGCTAATCAAATTCAAATTCAAACAAAGCTAATTGAATCAAATGAAGTCAAAGCTCTTTTAATCAAATGAATGTCAAATACGTTCAATAATTGAATCAAATTAAAAGTCAAACACATTTTTTAAATCAAATGAAAGTCAAACACATTCAAAAAAGCTTTTTAATTTAAATTAAAATCAAACACATTCAAACAAAGCTATAAAATAAAATGAAAGTGAAATACATTCTACAAAGCAAATTAAATCAAATGAAAGTCAAACACATTCAAACAAAGCTATTTGAATCAAATAAAAAAAATACATTCTACAAAGCTAATTGGATCAAATGAAAGTCAAACACATTCAAACAAAGCTATTTAAATCAAATGGAAGTCAAATACATTCTACAAAGCTGATTGAATTAAATGAAAGTCAATCACATTCCTACAAAGCTATTTGAATCAAATGAAAGTCAAATACGTTCTACAAAGCTAATTGTATCAAATGAAAGTCAAACACATTCAAACAAAGTTATTTAAATCAAATGGAAGTGAAATGCATTCTACAAAGCTAATTGAATCAAATGAAAGTTAAACACATTCAAACAACGCTATTTGAATCAAATGAAAGTCAAATACATTCTACTAAGCTAATTGAATCAAATGAAAGTCAAACACATTCAACAAAGCTATTTGAATCAAATGACAGTCAAATACATTTTACAAATGCTAGTTGAATCAAATGAAAGTCAAACACATTCAAACAAAGCTAATTGAATCAAATGAAAGTCAAAACGCATTCAAACAAAGTTATTTAAATCAAATGAAAGTCAAATGCATTCACACAAAGCTAATTAAATCAAATAAAAGTAAAATACATTCTACAAAGCTAATTGAATCAAATTAAAAGTCAAACACATTTAAACAAAGCCTTTTAAATCAAATGAAAGTCAAACACATTCAAAAAAGCTTTTTAATTTAAATTAAAATCAAACACATTCAAACAAAGCTATATAAATCAAATGAAAGTGAAATACATTCTACAAAGCAAATTAAATCAAATGAAAGTCAAACACATTCAAACAAAGCTATTTGAATCAAATGAAAGTAAAATACATTCTACAAAGCTAATTGGATCAAATGAAAGTCAAACACATTCAAACAAAGCTATTTAAATCAAATGGAAGTCAAATACATTCTCAAAGCTGATTGAATTAAATGAAAGTCAATCACATTCCTACAAAGCTATTTGAATCAAATGAAAGTCAAATACGTTCTACAAAGCTAATTGTATCAAATGAAAGTCAACACATTCAAACAAAGTTATTTAAATCAAATGGAAGTGAAGTGCATTCTACAAGCTAATTGAATCAAATGAAAGTAAAACACATTCAAACAACGCTATTTGAATCAAATGAAAGTCAAATACATTCTACAAAGCTAATTGATCAAATGAAAGTCAAACACATTCAAACAAAGCTATTTAAATCAAATGAAGTCAAACATTCTACAAAGAATTAAATGAAAGTCAATCACATTCACAAAGCTATTTGAATCAAATGAAAGTCAAATAACAAAGCTAATTGTATCAAATGAAAGTCAAACACATTCAAACAAAGTTATTTAAATCAAATGAAGTGAAATGCATTCTACAAAGCTAATTGAATCAAATGAAAGTTAAACACATTCAAACAACGCTATTTGAATCAAATGAAAGTCAAATACATTCTACTAACAAATGAAAGTCAAACACATTCAAACAAAGCTATTTTAATCAAATGAATGTCAAATACGTCAAAGCTAATTGAATCAAATTAAAAGTCAAACACATTTAAACAAAGCCTTTTAAATCAAATGAAAATCAAACACATTCAAAAAAAGCTTTTTAATTTAAATTAAAATCAAACACATTCAAACAAAGCTATATAAATAAAATAAAAGTGAAATGCATTCTACAAAGGAAAAAAAATGAAAGTCAAACACATTCAAACAAAGCTATTTGAATCAAATGAAAGTAAAATACATTCTACAAAGCTAATTGGATCAAATGAAAGTCAAACACATTCAAACAAAGCTATTTAAATCAAATGGAAGTCAAATACATTCTACAAAGCTGATTGAATTAAATGAAAGTCAATCACATTCCAACAAAGCTATTTGAATCAAATGAAAGTCAAATACGTTCTAACAAAGCTAATTGTATCAAATGAAAGTCAAACACATTCAAACAAAGTTATTTAAATCAAATGGAAGTGAAATGCATTCTACAAAGCTAATTGAATCAAATGAAAGTTAAACACATTCAAACAAAGCTAATTGAATCAAATGAAAGTCAAATGCATTCACACAAAGCTAATTAAATCAAATAAAAGTAAAATACATTCTACAAAGCTAATTGCATCAAATTAAAAGTCAAACACATTTAAACAAAGCCTTTTAAATCAAATGAAAGTCAAACACATTCAAAAAAAGCTTTTTAATTTAAATTAAAATCAAACACATTCAAACAAAGCTATATAAATCAAATGAAAGTGAAATACATTCTACAAAGCAAATTAAATCAAATGAAAGTCAAACACATTCAAACAAAGCTATTTGAATCAAATGAAAGTAAAATACATTCTACAAGCTAATTGGATCAAATGAAAGTCAAACACATTCAAACAAAGCTATTTAAATCAAATGGAAGTCAAATACATTCTACAAAGCTGATTGAATTAAATGAAAGTCAATCACATTTCTACAAAGCTATTTAAATCAAATGAAAGTCAAATACGTTCTACAAGCTAATTGTATCAAATGAAAGTCAAACACATTCAAACAAAGTTATTTAAATCAAATGGAAGTGAAATGCATTCTACAAAGCTAATTGAATCAAATGAAACTTAAACACATTCAAACAACGCTATTTGAATCAAACGAAAGTGAAATACATTCTACGAAGCTAATTGAATCAATGAAAGTCAAACACATTCAAACAAAACTAATTGAATCAAATGAAAGTCAAACACATTCAAACAATGCCTTTTAAATCAAATGAAAGTCGAACACATTCAAAAAAAAGCTTTTTTAATTTAAATGAAAGTCAAACACATTCAAACAAAGCTATTTGAAATCAAAAATGAAAGTCAAATACATTCTACAAAGCAAATTGAATCAAATGAAAGTCAAACACATTCAAACAAAGCTATTTGCATCAAATGACAGTAAATACATTTTACAAAGCTAGTTGAATCAAATGAAAGTCAAACACATTCAAACAAAGCTAATTGAATCAAATGAAAGTCAAACATATTCCAACAAAGCTATTTTAATCAAATGAATGTTAAATACGTTCAACAAAGCTAATTGAATCAAATTAAAAGTCAAACACATTAAAACAAAGCCTTTTAAATCAAATGAAAGTCAAACACATTCAAAAAAAAGCTTTTAATTTAAATGAAAGTCAAACACATTCAAACAAAGGTATATAAATCAAATGAAAGTGAAATGCATTCAACAAAGCAAATTGAATCAAAAGAAAGTCAAACACATTCAAACAAAGCTATTTGAATCAAATGAAAGTAAAATACATTCTACAAAGCTAATTGGATCAAATGAAAGTCAAACACATTCAAACAAAGCTATTTAAATCAAATAGAAGTCAAATACATTCTCTAAAGCTGATTGAATTAAATGAAAGTGAAATACATTCTACAAAGCAAATTAAATCAAATGAAAGTCAAACACATTCAAACAAAGCTATTTGATTCAAATGAAAGTAAAATACATTCTACAAAGCTAATTGGATCAAATGAAAGTCAAACACATTCAAAAACAAAGCTATTTAAATCAAATGAAGTCAAATACATTCTAAAGCTGATTGAATTAAATGAAAGTCAATCACATTGAATCAAATGAAAGTCAAATACAAAGCTAATTGTATCAAATGAAAGTCAAACACATTCAAACAAAGCTATTTGAATCAATGAAAGTCAAATACATTGAAGCTAATTGAATCATGAAAGTCAAACACATTCAACAAAGCTAATTGAATCAAATGAAAGTCAAACATATTCAACAAAGCTATTTTAATCAAATGAATGTAAATACATTCACAAAGCTAATTGAATCAATTAAAAGTCAAACACATTAAACAAAGCTTTTAAATCAAATGAAAGTCAAACACATTCAAAAAAGCTTTTTAATTTAAATGAAAGTCAAACATTCAAACAAAGGTATATAAATCAAATGAAAGTGAAATGCATTCAACAAAGCAAATTGAATCAAAAAAAGTCAAACACATTCAAACAAAGCTATTTGAATCAAATGAAAGTGCTAATTGATCAAATGAAAGTCAAACACATTCAATATTTAAATCACCACATTCAAAACATTCTACAAAGCAAATTAAATCAAATGAAAGTCAAACACATTCAAACAAAGCTATTTGAAAATGAAAGTAAAATACATTCTACAAAGCTAATTGGATCAAATGAAAGTCAAACACATTCAAACAAAGCTATTTAAATCAAATGAAGTCAAATACATTCTCTAAAGCTGATTGAATTAAATGAAAGTCAATCACATTCCTACAAAGCTATTTGAATCAAATGAAAGTCAAATACGTTCTACAAAGCTAATTGTATCAAATGAAAGTCAAACACATTCAAACAAAGTTATTTAAATCAAATGGAAGTGAAATGCATTCTACAAAGCTAATTGAATCAAATGAAAGTTAAACACATTCAAACAACGCTATTTGAATCAAACGAAAGTCAAATACATTCTACGAAGCTAATTGAATCAATGAAAGTCAAACACATTCAAACAAAACTAATTGAATCAAATGAAAGTCAAACACATTCAAACAATGCCTTTTAAATCAAATGAAAGTCAAACACATTCAAAAAAAGCTTTTTAATTTAAATGAAAGTCAAACACATTCAAACAAAAGGTATATAAATCAAATGAAAGTGAAATGCATTCTACAAAGCAAATTGAATCAAAAGAAAGTCAAACACATTCAAACAAAGCTATTTGAATCAAATGAAAGTCAAATACATTCTACAAAGCAATTGAATCAAATGAAAGTCAAACACATTCAAACAAAGCTATTTGAATCAAATGACAGTAAAATACATTTTACAAAGCTAGTTGAATCAAATGAAAGTCAAACACATTCAAACAAAGCTAATTGAATCAAATGAAAGTCAAACATATTCCAAAAAAGCTATTTAATCAAATGAATGTCAAATACGTTCAACAAAGCTAATTGAATCAAATTAAAAGTCAAACACATTTAAACAAAGCCTTTAAATCAAATGAAAATCAAACACATTCAAAAAAAGCTTTTTAATTTAAATTAAAATCAAACACATTCAAACAAAGCTATATAAATAAAATGAAAGTGAAATGCATTCTACAAAGAAAATATCAAATGAAAGTCAAAAAATATTCAAATGAAAGCTAATTTGAAAGTCAAATTCAAACAAAGCTATTTGAATCAAATAAAAGTAAAATACATTCTACAAAGCTAATTGGATCAAATGAAAGTCAAACACATTCAAACAAAGCTATTTAAATCAAATGGAAGTCAAATACATTCTACAAAGCTGATTGAATTAAATGAAAGTCAATCACATTCCTACAAAGCTATTTGAATCAAATGAAAGTCAAATACGTTCTACAAAGCTAATTGTATCAAATGAAAGTCAAACACATTCAAACAAAGTTATTTAAATCAAATGGAAGTGAAATGCATTCTACAAAGCTAATTGAATCAAATGAAAGTTCAAACACATTCAAACAAAGCTATTTGAATCAAATGAAGTCAAATACATTTTACAAGCTAGTTGAATCAAATGAAAGTCAAACACATTCAAACAAAGCTAATTGAATCAAATGAAAGTCAAACGCATTCAAACAAAGTTATTTAAATCAAATGAAAGTCAAATGCATTCACACAAAGCTAATTAAATCAAATAAAGTAAAATACATTCTACAAAGCTAATTGAATCAAATTAAAAGTCAAACACATTTAAACAAAGCCTTTTAAATCAAATGAAAGTCAAACACATTCAAAAAAAGCTTTTTAATTTAAATTAAAATCAAACACATTCAAACAAAGCTATATAAATCAAATGAAAGTGAAATACATTCTACAAAGCAAATTAAATCAAATGAAAGTCAAACACATTCAAACAAAGCTATTTGAATCAAATGAAAGTAAAACATTCTACAAAGCTAATTGGATCAAATGAAAGTCAAACATTCAAACAAAGCTATTTAAATCAAATGGAAGTCAAATACATTCTCTAAAGCTGATTGAATTAAATGAAAGTCAATCACATTCCTACAAAGCTATTTGAATCAAATGAAAGTCAAATACGTTCTACAAAGCTAATTGTATCAAATGAAAGTCAAACACATTCAAACAAAGTTATTTAAATCAAATGGAAGTGAAATGCATTCTACAAAGCTAATTGAATCAAATGAAAGTTAAACACATTCAAACAACGCTATTTGAATCAAACGAAAGTCAAATACATTCTACGAAGCTAATTGAATCAATGAAAGTCAAACACATTCAAACAAAACTAATTGAAATCAAATGAAAAGTCAAACACATTCAAAACAACGCCTTTTAAATCAAATGAAAAGTCAAACACATTCAAAAAAAGCTTTTTAAATTTAAATGAAAGTCAAACACATTCAAACAAAGGAAATATAAATCAAATGAAAAGTGAAATGCATTCTACAAAGCAAATTGAATCAAATGAAAAGTCAAACACATTCAAACAAAGCTATTTGAATCAAATGAAAGTCAAATACATTCTACGAAGCTAATTGAATCAATGAAAGTCAAACACATTCAAACAAAAGCTATTTAAATCAAAATGGAAGTCAAATACAATTCTACAAAGCTGATTGAATTAAATGAAAGTCAATTCACATTCCTACAAAGCTATTTGAATCAAATGAAAGTCAAATACCTTCTACAAAGCTAATTGTATCAAATGAAAGTCAAACACAGTTCAAACAAAGCTAATTGAAATCAAATGGAAGTGAAATGCATTCTACAAAGCTAATTGAATCAAATGAAAGTTAAACACATTCAAACAACGCTATTTGAATCAAACGAAAGTTCAAATACATTCTACGAAGCTAATTGAATCAATGAAAGTCAAACACATTCAAACAAAACTAATTGAATCAAATGAAAGTCAAACACATTTCAAACAATTGCCTTTTAAATTCAAATGAAAAGTCAAAACACATTCAAAAAAAAGCTTTTTAATTTAAATGAAAGTCAAACACATTCAAACAAAGGTATATAAATCAAATGAAAGTGAAAATGCATTCTACAAAGAAAATTAAATCAAAAGAAAGTCAAACACATTCAAACAAAGCTATTTGAATGAAATGAAAGTCAAATACATTCTACAAAGCAAATTGAATCAAATGAAAGTCAAACACATTCAAACAAAGCTATTTTGAAATCAAAATGACAGTAAAATACATTTTACAAAGCTAGTTGAATCAAATGAAAGTCAAACACATTCAAACAAAGCTAATTGAATCAAATGAAAGTCAAACATATTCCAACAAAGCTATTTTAATCAAATGAATGTCAAATACGTTCAACAAAGCTAATTGAATCAAATTAAAAGTCAAACACATTAAAACAAAGCCTTTTAAATCAAATGAAAGTCAAAACACATTCAAAAAAAGCTTTTTTAATTTAAATTAAAATCAAACCACATTCAAACAAAGCTATATAAAAATAAAATGAAAGTGAAATACATTCTACAAAAGCAAATTAAATCAAAATGAAAGTCAAACACATTCAAACAAAGCTATTTGAATCAAATAAAAGTAAAATACATTCTTACAAAGCTAATTGGATCAAATGAAAGTCAAACACATTCAAACAAAGCTATTTAAATCAAATGGAAGTCAAATACATTCTACAAAGCTGATTGAATTAAATGAAAGTCAATCACATTCCTACAAAGCTATTTGAATCAAATGAAAGTCAAATACGTTCTACAAAGCTAATTGTATCAAATGAAAGTCAAACACATTCAAACAAAGTTATTTAAATCAAATGGAAGTGGAAATGCATTCTACAAAGCTAATTGAATCAAATGAAAGTTAAACACATTCAAAACAACGCTATTTGAATCAAAGGAAAGTCAAATACATTCTACTAAGCTAATTGAATCAAATGAAAGTCAAACACATTCAAACAAAGCTATTTGAATCAAATGACAGTCAAAATACATTTTACAATGCTAGTTGAATCAAATGAAAGTCAAACACATTCAAACAAAGCTAATTGAATCAAAATGAAAGTCAAACGCATTCAAACAAAGTTATTTAAATCAAATGAAAGTCAAATGCATTCACACAAAGCTAATTAAATCAAATAAAAGTAAAATACATTCTACAAAGCTAATTGAATCAAATTAAAAGTCAAAACACATTTAAACAAAGCCTTTTAAATCAAATGAAAGTCAAACACATTCAAAAAAAAGCTTTTTAATTTAAATTAAAATCAAACACATTCAAACAAAGCTATATAAATCAAATGAAAGTGAAATACATTCTACAAAGCAAATTAAATCAAATGAAAGTCAAACACATTCAAACAAAGCTATTTGAATCAAATGAAAGTAAAATACATTCTACAAAGCTAATTGGATCAAATGAAAGTCAAACACATTCAAACAAAGCTATTTAAATCAAATGGAAGTCAAATACATTCTCTAAAGCTGATTGAATTAAATGAAAGTCAATCACATTCCTACAAAGCTATTTGAATCAAATGAAAGTCAAATACGTTCTACAAAGCTAATTGTATCAAATGAAAGTCAAACACATTCAAACAAAGTTATTTAAATCAAATGGAAGTGAAATGCATTCTACAAAGCTAATTGAATCAAATGAAAGTTAAACACATTCAAACAACGCTATTTGAATCAAACGAAAGTCAAAATACATTCTACGAAGCTAATTGAATCAATGAAAGTCAAACACATTCAAACAAACTAATTGAATCAAATGAAAGTCAAACACATTCAAATAAATGCCTTTTAAATCAAATGAAAGTCAAACACATTCAAAAAAAGCTTTTTAATTTAAATGAAAGTCAAACACATTCAAACAAAGGAATATAAATCAAATGAAAGTGAAATGCATTCTACAAAGCAAATTGAATCAAATGAAAGTCAAACACATTCAAACAAAGCTATTTGAATCAAATGAAAGTCAAATACATTCTACGAAGCTAATTGAATCAATGAAAGTCAAACACATTCAAACAAAGCTATTTAAATCAAATGGAAGTCAAATACATTCTACAAAGCTGATTGAATTAAATGAAAGTCAATCACATTCCTACAAAGCTAATTTGAATCAAATGAAAGTCAAATACGTTCTACAAAGCTAATTGTATCAAATGAAAGTCAAACACATTCAAACAAAGTTATTTAAATCAAATGGAAGTGAAATGCATTCTACAAAGCTAATTGAATCAAATGAAAGTTAAACACATTCAAACAACGCTATTTGAATCAAACGAAAGTCAAATACATTCTACGAAGCTAATTGAATCAATGAAAGTCAAACACATTCAAAACAAAACTAATTGAATCAAATGAAAGTCAAACACATTCAAACAATGCCTTTTAAATCAAATGAAAGTCAAACACATTCAAAAAAAGCTTTTTAATTTAAATGAAAGTCAAACACATTCAAACAAAGGATATATAAAATCAAATGAAAGTGAAATGCATTCTACAAAGAAAATTGAATCAAAAGAAAGTCAAACACATTCAAACAAAGCTATTGAATGAAATGAAAGTCAAATACATTCTACAAAGCAAATTGAATCAAATGAAAGTCAAACACATTCAAACAAAGCTATTTGAATCAAATGACAGTAAAATACATTTTACAAAGCTAGTTGAATCAAATGAAAGTCAAACACATTCAAACAAAGCTAATTGAATCAAAATGAAAGTCAAACATATTCCAACAAAGCTATTTTAATCAAATGAATGTCAAATACGTTCAACAAAGCTAATTGAATCAAATTAAAAGTCAAACACATTAAAACAAAGCCTTTTAAATCAAATGAAAGTCAAACACATTCAAAAAAAGCTTTTTAATTTAAATTAAAATCAAACACATTCAAACAAAGCTATAAAATAAAATGAAAGTGAAATGCATTCTACAAAGCAAATTAAATCAAATGAAAGTCAAACACATTCAAACAAAGCTATTTGAATCAAATGAAAGTAAAATACATTCTACAAAGCTAATGGATCAAATGAAAGTCAAACACATTCAAACAAAGCTATTTAAATCAAATGGAAGTCAAATACATTCTACAAAGCTGATTGAATTAAATGAAAGTCAATCACATTCCTACAAAGCTATTTGAATCAAATGAAAGTCAAATACGTTCTACAAAGCTAATTGTATCAAATGAAAGTCAAACACATTCAAACAAAGTTATTTAAATCAAATGGAAGTGAAATGCATTCTACAAAGCTAATTGAATCAAATGAAAGTTAAACACATTCAAACAACGCTATTTGATCAAATGAAAGTCAAATACATTCTACTAAGCTAATTGAATCAAATGAAAGTCAAACACATTCAAACAAAGCTATTTGAATCAAATGACAGTCAAATACATTTACAATGCTAGTTGAATCAAATGAAAGTCAAACACATTCAAACAAAGCTAATTGAATCAAATGAAAGTCAAACGCATTCAAACAAAGTTATTTAAATCAAATGAAAGTCAAATGCATTCACACAAAGCTAATTAAATCAAATAAAAGTAAAATACATTCTACAAAGCTAATTGAATCAAATAAAAGTCAAACACATTTAAACAAAGCCTTTTAAATCAAATGAAAGTCAAACACATTCAAAAAAAGCTTTTTAATTTAAATTAAAATCAAACACATTCAAACAAAGCTATATAAATCAAATGAAAGTGAAATACATTCTACAAAGCAAATTAAATCAAATGAAAGTCAAACACATTCAAACAAAGCTATTTGAATCAAATGAAAGTAAAATACATTCTACAAAGCTAATTGGATCAAATGAAAGTCAAACACATTCAAACTAAGCTATTTAATCAAATGGAAGTCAAATACATTCTCTAAAGCTGATTGAATTAAATGAAAGTCAATCACATTCCTACAAAGCTATTTGAATCAAATGAAAGTCAAATACGTTCTACAAAGCTAATTGTATCAAATGAAAGTCAAACACATTCAAAACAAAGTTATTTAAATCAAATGGAAGTGAAATGCATTCTACAAAGCTAATTGAATCAAATGAAAGTTAAAACACATTCATACAACGCTATTTGAATCAAACGAAAGTCAAATACATTCTACGAAGCTAATTGAATCAATGAATGTCAAACACATTCAAACAAAACTAATTGAATCAAATGAAAGTCAAACACATTCAAACAATGCCTTTTAAATCAAATGAAAGTCAAACACATTCAAAAAAAGCTTTTTAATTTAAATGAAAGTCAAACACATTCAAACAAAGGAATATAAATCAAATGAAAGTGAAATGCATTCTACAAAGCAAATTGAATCAAATGAAAGTCAAACACATTCAAACAAAGCTATTTGAATCAAATGAAAGTCAAATACATTCTACGAAGCTAATTGAATCAATGAAAGTCAAACACATTCAAACAAAGCTATTTAAATCAAATGGAAGTCAAATACATTCTACAAAGCTGATTGAATTAAATGAAAGTCAATCACATTCCTACAAAGCAATTTGAATCAAATGAAAGTCAAATACGTTCTACAAAGCTAATTGTATCAAATGAAAGTCAAACACATTCAAACAAAGTTATTTAAATCAAATGGAAGTGAAATGCATTCTATAAAGCTAATTGAATCAAATGAAAGTTAAACACATTCAAACAACGCTATTTTGAATCAAACGAAAGTCAAATACATTCTACGAAGCTAATTGAATCAATGAAAGTCAAACACATTCAAACAAAACTAATTGAATCAAATGAAAGTCAAACACATTCAAACAATGCCTTTTAAATCAAATGAAAGTCAAACACATTCAAAAAAAAGCTTTTTAATTTAAATGAAAGTCAAACACATTCAAACAAAGGAATATAAATCAAATGAAAGTGAAATGCATTCTACAAAACAAATTGAATCAAAAGAAAGTCAAACACATTCAAACAAAGCTATTTGGAATCAAATGAAAGTCAAATACATTCTTACAAAGCAAATTGAATCAAATGAAAGTCAAACACATTCAAACAAAAGCTATTTGAATCAAATGACAGTAAAAATACATTTTACAAAGCTAGTTGAATCAAATGAAAGTCAAACACATTCAAACAAAGCTAATTGAATCAAATGAAAGTCAAACATATTCCAACAAAGCTATTTTAATCAAATGAATGTCAAATACATTCAACCAAAGCTAATTCAATCAAAAATTAAAAGTCAAACACATTTAAACAAAGCCTTTTAAATCAAATGAAAGTCAAAACACATTCAAAAAAGCTTTTTAATTTAAATTAAAAATCAAACACATTCAAACAAAGCTATATAAATAAAATGAAAGTGAAATGCATTCTACAAAGCAAATTAAATCAAATGAAAGTCAAACACATTCAAACAAAGCTATTTGAATCAAATGAAAGTAAAATACATTCTACAAAGCTAATTGGATCAAATGAAAGTCAAACACATTCAAACAAAGCTATTTAAATCAAATGGAAGTCAAATACATTCTACAAAGCTGATTGAATTAAATGAAAGTCAATCACATTCCTACAAAGCTATTTGAATCAAATGAAAGTCAAATACGTTCTACAAAGCTAATTGTATCAAATGAAAGTCAAACACATTCAAACAAAGTTATTTAAATCAAATGGAAGTGAAATGCATTCTACAAAGCTAATTGAATCAAATGAAAGTTAAACACATTCAAACAACGCTATTTGAATCAAATGAAAGTTAAATACATTCTACTAAGCTAATTGAATCAAATGAAAGTCAAACACATTCAAACAAAGCTATTTGAATCAAATGACAGTCAAATACATTTTACAATGCTAGTTGAATCAAATGAAAGTCAAACACATTCAAACAAAGCTAATTGAATCAAATGAAAGTCAAACGCATTCAAACAAAGTTATTTAAATCAAATGAAAGTCAATGCATTCACACAAAGCTAATTAAATCAAATAAAAGTAAAATACATTCTACAAAGCTAATTGAATCAAATTAAAAGTCAAACACATTTAAACAAAGCCTTTTAAATCAAATGAAAGTCTAAACACATTCAAAAAAAAGCTTTTTTAATTTAAATTAAAATCAAACACATTCAAACAAAGCTATATAAATCAAATGAAAGTGAAATACATTCTACAACGCAAATTAAATCAAATGAAAGTCAAACACATTCAAACAAAGCTATTTGAATCAAATGAAAGTAAATACATTCTACAAAGCTAATTGGAATCAAATGAAAGTCAAACACATTCAAACCAATAAGCATCATTTCAACATCAAATGGAAAGTCAAATACATTCTAACAAAGCTGATTTGAATTATAAATGAAAATTGTCAAGTCATCAACAACATTCCTAACAAAAGCTATATTGAAGTCAAATTGAGAAAATGAAAGTCAAATACGTTCTACAAAGCTAATTGTATCAAATGAAAGTCAAACACATTCAAACAAAGTTATTTAAATCAAATGGAAGTAAAATGCATTCTACAAAGCTAATTGAATCAAATGAAAGTTAAACACATTCAATACAACGCTATTTGAATCAAACGAAAGTCAAATACATTCTACGAAGCTAATTGAATCAATGAAAGTCAAACACATTCAAACAAAACTAATTGAATCAAATGAAAGTCAAACACATTCAAACAATGCCTTTTAAAATCAAATGAAAGTCAAACACATTCAAAAAAAGCTTTTTAATTTAAATGAAAGTCAAAACACATTCAAACAAAGGAATATAAATCAAATGAAAGTGAAATGCATTCTACAAAGCAAATTGAATCAAAATGAAAGTCAAACACATTCAAACAAAGCTAATTTGAATCAAATGAAAGTCAAATACATTCTACGAAAGCTAATTGAATCAATGAAAGTCAAACACATTCAAAACAAAGCTATTTAAATCAAATGGAAAGTCAAATACATTCTACAAAGCTGATTGAATTAAATGAAAGTCAATCACATTCCTACAAAGCTATTTTAAATCAAATGAAAGTCAAATACGTTCTACAAAGCTTATTGTATCAAATGAAAGTCAAACACATTCAACACAAAAGTTATTTTAAATCAAATGGGAAGTGAAATGCATTCCTATAAAGGCTAATTGAATCAAATGAAAGTTAAAACACATTCAAACAACGCTATTTGAATCAAACGAAAGTCAAATACATTCTACGAAGCTAATTGAATCAATGAAAGTCAAAACACATTCAAACAAAGCTAATTGAATCAAATGAAAGTCAAACACATTCAAAACAATGCCTTTTTAAATCAAAAATTGAAAGTCAAAACACAATTCAAAAAAAAAGCTTTTTAATTTAAATGAAAGTCAAAACACATTCAAACAAAGGTATATTGAATCAAATGAAAAGTTTAAATACATTCTACAAAGCAAATTGAATCAAAATGAAAGTCAAAACACATTCAACAACAAGGTATTTGAATCAAATGACAGTAAAATACATTTTACAAAGCTAGTTGAATCAAATGAAAGTCAAACACATTCAAACAAAGCTAATTGAATAAAATGAAAGTCAAACATATTCCAACAAAGCTATCTTTAATCAAATGAATGTCAAATACATTTAACAAAGCTAATTGAATCAAATTAAAAGTCAAACACATTTAAACAAGCTTTTAAATCAAATGAAAGTCAAACACATTCAAAAAAAGCTTTTTAATTTAAATTAAAATCAAACACATTCAAACAAAGCTATGTAAATAAAATTGAAAGTGAAATGCATTCTACCAAAGCAAATTAAATCAAATGAAAGTCAAACACATTCAAACAAAGCTATTTGAATAAAATGAAAGTAAAATACATTCTACAAAGCTAATTGGATCAAATGAAAGTCAAACACATTCAAACAAAGCTATTTAAATCAAATGGAAGTCAAATACATTCTACAAAGCTGATTGAATTAAAATGAAAGTCAAATCACATTTCCTACAAAGCTATTTGAATCAATGAAAGTGAAATACGTTCTACAAAGCTAATTGTATCAAATGAAAGTCAAACACATTCAAACAAAGTTATTTAAATCAAATGGAAGTGAAATGCATTCTACAAAGCTAATTGAATCAAATGAAAGTTAAACACATTCCAACAACGCTATTTGAATCAAATGAAAGTTAAATACTTTCTACTAAGCTAAATTGAATCAAATGAAAGTCAAACACATTCAAACAAAGCTATTTGAATCAAATGACAGTCAAAACATTTTACAATGCTAGTTGAATCAAATGAAAGTCAAACACATTCAAACAAAGCTAATTGAATCAAATGAATGTCAAACGCATTCAAACAAAGTTATTTAAATCAAATGAAAAGTCAAATGCATTCACACAAAGCTAATTAAATCAAATAAAAGTAAAATACATTCAACAAAGCTAATTGAATCAAATTAAAAGTCAAACACATTTAAACAAAGCCTTTTAAATCAAATGAAAGTCAAAACACATTAAAAAAAAGCTTTTTAATTTAAATTAAAATCAACACATTCAAACAAAGCTATATAAATCAAATGAAAGTGAAATACATTCTACAACGCAAATTAAATCAAATGAAAGTCAAACACATTCAAACAAAGCTATTTGAATCAAATGAAAGTAAAATACATTCTACAAAGCTAATTGGATAAAATGAAAGTCAAAACAATTCAAACAAAGCTATTAAATCAAATGGAAGTCAAATACATTCTACAAAGCTGATTGAATTAAATGAAAGTCAATCACATTCCTACAAAGCTATTTGAATCAAATGAAAGTCAAATACGTTCTACAAAGCTAATTGTATCAAATGAAAGTCAAACACATTCAAACAAAGTTATTTAAATCAAATGGAAGTGAAATGCATTCTACAAAGCTAATTGAATCAAATGAAAGTAAAACACATTCAAACAACGCTATTTGAATCAAATGAACGTCAAATACATTCTACGAAGCTAATTGAATCAATGAAAGTCAAACACATTCAAACAAAACTAATTGAATCAAATGAAAGTCAAACACATTCAAACAATGCCTTTTTAAATCAAATGAAAGTCAAACACATTCAAAAAAAGCCTTTTAATTTAAATGAAAGTCAAACACATTCAAACAAAGTATATATAAATCAAATGAAAGTGAAATGCATTCTACAAAGCAAATTGAATCAAAAGAAAGTCAAACACATTCAAAACAAAGCTATTTGAATCAAATGAAAGTCAAATACATTCTACAAAAGCAAATTGAATAAATTAAAGTCAAACACATTCAAACAAAGCTATTTGAATCAAATGAAAGTCAAATACATTCTACGAAGCTAATTGAATCAAATGAAAGTCAAACACATGCAAACAAAGCTAATTGAATCAAATGAAAGTCACACACATTTCAAACAAATGCCTTTTAAATCAAATGAAAGTCAAACACCTTCAAACAAATCTTTCGAATCAAATGAAAGTCAAATAGCATTCTACAAAGGTAATTGAATCAATTGAAAGTCAAACACATTCAAAAACAAAGCTATTTTGAATTAAATAAAAAGTAAACACATTCAAACAAAGTTATAAATCAAATGAAAGTGAAATGCATTTTACAAAGCTAATTGAATCAAATGAAAGTCAAACACAATTCATACAAAGCTTTTAAATCAAATGAATGCAAACACATTCAAAAAAAAGCTTTTTAATTTAAATGAAAGTCAAACACATTCAAACAAAGGTATATAAATCAAATGAAAGTGAAATGCATTCTACAAAGCAAATTAATCAAATGAAAGTTAAACACATTTCAAAACAACGCTATTTTGAAATCAAACGAAAGTCAAATACATTCTACGAAGCTAATTGAATCAATGAAAGTCAAACACATTCAAAACAAAGCTAATTGAATCAAGTGAAAGTAAAAACACATTTTCAAAGCAATGTCTACTTTGATCAAATGAAAGTCAAATATATTCTACAAAGCTTAATTAAATTAAATGAAAGTCAAACACATTTCAAACAAAGCTATTTGAATCAAATGAAAAGTCAAACACATTCAAACAAAGCTATTTGAATCAAATGAAAGTCAAATACATTCTACAAGCTATTTGAATCATATGAAAGTCAAATACATTCTACAATCTATTTGAATCAAATGAGAGTCAATACATTCAAATAAAGCAAATTAAATCAAGTAAAAGTCAAATACATTCTTACAAAGCTAATTGAATCAAAAGAAAGTCAAACACATTTCAAACAAAGCTATTTGAATCAAATGAAAGTCAAATACATTCTACAAAGCAAAATTGAATCAAATGAAAGTCAAACACATTCAAACAAAGCTATTTGAATCAAAATGACAGTAAAATACATTTTACAAAGCTAGTTGAATCAAATGAAAGTCAAACACATTCAAACAAAGCTAATTGAATCAAATGAAAGTCAAACATATTCCAACAAAGCTATTTTAATCAAATGAAATGTCAAATACATTCAACAAAGCTAATTGAATCAAATTAAAAGTCAAATACAATTAAACAAAGCCTTTTAAATCAAATGAAAGTCAAACACATTCAAAAAGAAAGCTTTTTAATTTAAATGAAAGTCAAACACATTCAAACAAAGGAATATAAATCAAATGAAAGTGCAAATGACATTCTACAAAGCAAATTGAATCAAATGAAAGTCAAACACATTCAAACCAAAGCTATTTTGAATCAAATGAAAGTCAAATATATTCTACGAAGCTAATTGAATCAAATGAAGTCAAACACATTCAAACAAAGCTATTTAAATCAAATGGAAGTCAAATACATTTTACAAAGCTGAATTGAATTAAATGAAAGTCAAATCACATTCCTACAAAGCTATTTGAATCAAATTGAAAGTCAAATACGTTCTAACAAAGCTAATTGTGATCAAATGAAAGTCAAACACATTCAAACAGAGTTGATTTAAATCAAATGGAAGTAAATGCATTCTACAGAGCTAATTGAATCAAATGAAAGTCAAACACATTCAAACAACGCTATTTGAATCAAACGAAAGGTCAAATACATTCTACGAAGCAAATTGAATCATGAAAGTCAAACACATTCAAACAAAACTAATTTAGAATCAAATGAAAGTCAAACACATTCAAACAATGCTTTTAATCAAATGAAAGTCAAACACATTTCAAAAAAAGCTTTTTAATTTAAATGAAAGTCAAAACACATTCAAACAAGTTATAAATCAAAATGAAAGTGAAATGCATTCTACAAAGCAAATTGAATCAAAAGAAAGTCAAAACACATTCAAACAAAGCTAATTTGAATCAAATGAAAGTCAAATACATTCTACAAAGCGAATTGAAATCAAATGAAAGTAAATCAATTCAAACAAAGTTATTTGAATCAAATGACAGTAAAAATACATTTTACAACAAGCTAGTTGAATAAAATGAAGTCAAACACATTCAAACAAAGCTAATTGAATCAAATGAAAGTCAAACATCATTCCAACAAAGTATTTTAATCAAATTGAATGTCAAATCGTTCAACAAAGCTAATTGAATCAAATTAAAAGTCAAACACATTAAACAAAGCCTTTTAAATCAAATGAAAGTCAAACACATTCAAAAAAATCTTTTAATTTAAATTAAAATCTAACACATTCAAACAAAGCTATATAAATAAAATGAAAGTGAAATGCATTTTACAAAAAAATGAAAAAAACACATTCAAACAAAGCTATTTGAATCAAATGAAAGTAAAATACATTCTACAAAGCTAATTGTATCAAATGAAAGTCAAACACATTCAAACAAAGTTATTTAAATCAAATGAAGTGAAATGCATTCTACAAAGCTAATTGAATCAAATGAAAGTTAAACACATTCAAACAACGCTATTTGAATCAAATGAAAGTCAAATACATTCTACTAAGCTAATTGAATCAAATGAAAGTCAAACACATTCAAACAAAGCTATTTGAATCAAATGACAGTCAAATACATTTTACAATGCTAGTTGAATCAAATGAAAGTCAAACACATTCAAACAAAGCTAATTGAATCAAATGAAAGTCAAACGCATTCAAACAAAGTTATTTAAATCAAATGAAAGTCAAATGCATTCACACAAAGCTAATTAAATCAAATAAAAGTAAAATACATTCTACAAAGCTAATTGAATCAAATTAAAAGTCAAACACATTTAAACAAAGCCTTTTAAATCAAATGAAAGTCAAACACATTCAAAAAAAGCTTTTTAATTTAAATTAAATCAAACACATTCAAACAAAGCTATATAAATCAAATGAAAGTGAAATACATTTTACAAAGCAAATTAAATCAAATGAAAGTCAAACACATTCAAACAAAGCTATATGAATCAAATGAAAGTAAAATACATTCTACAAAGCTATTTGAATCAAATGAAAGTCAAATACATTCTACAATCTAATTGAATCAAATGAGAGTCAAATACATTCAAACAAAGCAAATTAAATCAAATAAAAGTCAAATACATTCTACAAAGCTAATTGAATCTATTGAAAGTCAAAACATTTAAACAAAGCTATTTGAATCAAATAAAAGTCAAATACATTCTACAAAGCTAATTGAATCAAATGAAAGTCA